>NW_009232882.1:0-1271 GCF_000690835.1 Fulmarus glacialis
GGGCTGCCCCTGGGCACGGGAGGGGGCACGCTGAGGGCAGCGGTGCCTGCCCTGCCGGGGGCCGGGCTGCCTCGAGCACCCTGGGCAGGGACGCTGCGCGTGTATCACAGCACACACAGGGAAACCTGCCTGCCGGGTCTCGGCGGGGCACAGTGTGTGTGGACATGGGCGTCTGCTGCTTGTCTGAAGCATCCTCTCTCGGGCTCAGCTTGCATGGGAAGGGACATGGTTGGAAGAGGTGGGGAAAACAGACACAGAGAAGATCTGTCTGCTTGCACAGGTCTTCCTATAGAGAGAGCCTCTCTAGGGAATTTCATCCCCTCGCTTGCAAGGCAGAGCTCTCAAATGGGTGGACCTGAGAAAACAAGCAACTCTGTACGTTAAGTATGAATTTAACTATGAAGTGGGCTGAGAAGAATTTAATGAGCCTGGAAGCCTGTGTGATGACTTTCTGTGCATAGTGCTGTGATCAGACAAGATCTGTGTCCCTCTGCAGTAAAGAGCTGCATCGTGTGATGCTGGGAGAAACCAGTTGCTAATGTGTGTCAGGCTGGGTACCCAGAGAGCATGTGCGCGTCCAAAATGTGAATGCTGGCGATGTTTTTGGTGTGGCAGGGTGCTCAGCAAACCCAGGTACCCCCAGGAGGCCCGAAGGCAGCAGCTGGGGACCTGCAGGATTGTATCCGACTCGCCTGACGCTGTGTGCAGAGTGAGCTTCGGAGGGATGGGGAGTCGCTTGCTCTGCGTGGGTTTGCTCCTGAATGTAGGGCATGGACAGGGCTTTCCTCACCTCCCCTTTGCACTGCTTGGAAGCAATGAGATCGATACTGCAAAGAAAAGACAAATTAGCATCGATGGACTTTAGACCCAGAAACAGCTAAACACATTGATTTCTGCTGATGTTTTTGTCCACAACCAACCCAGGCTTTGCAGAGTTTGGCCTTATCTTCCTCCACAGTGGTCCCGCAGAAGTGTTTGCGTCTCTGCCAGGCTGAGCACAGCCCTTGCTGGCCTGTCCCAGAGCCCCGCTCCCACCCACTGCCAGCGTTCACTGGGATGTGCGTGACGGGGGGCTCGGGGGTGGCCCGTTCTGTGGTCCCCAGCTCGGCTGATCAGAGTTTGCCTGTTTCTGCTGGTTGTTGAGCCGCCTTATTTAGGGAACGGATCCGGCCTCCCTGGTGCAGCCAGTGCATGGTTTAGAAATCCCTTTACGGTGAGCAGCGATGCTACCCCGTTCCTGCTGCCCAAAGGCGTTTGGGTATCTCGGCATG
>NW_009232882.1:1322-1600 GCF_000690835.1 Fulmarus glacialis
TCCGGCCGGGGCCGAGGGTTCCCCACCTCCGAAGCGTACAAGGACAGGAGCCTGTCCGCGCTGGGCTCAGTCAGTTGCTGCAGCCAGCGGGTTCCTCCACCCCTCTTGGTGACCCTGGAGTGGATCCACGCCGGCCCCAGGGCCTGGGTAGGGTGAAAGGCTGCGGTGCCGGCCGTGCCATCGCCAGTGCTTCGGCTCCCGCCAGCTCCTCCCCTCCATGGCGTGCGGAGAGCCGGACGGGGAGTGCGAGAGGGCCGCTCGTGGGGCGGAGAGGAGCC
>NW_009232882.1:1817-3737 GCF_000690835.1 Fulmarus glacialis
GGGTCCCCCCCTTCGTGCTCTGGTCCCCAAGGTGTAGCCGGGTGCTCCCTGGGCCACCGGGAATGCTCGTGGTGCAGTGCCTGGCTGCGGGGTCTGAGCTGGGCGTGTGTACCCCTCTGTCACTGCTGTCTGAGAAGTGATGTGTCGCAGGCCAAGCGGTGGCTTCCTCCAAGATCTGGTTTTTAGCCATTTTCATAGAGCTGGCCAGGAGGGATCAGATCACGTTGGATGTAGGGATGAGTCTGTGAGCCGTTAGCAGTGGCAAATGGCCTCGAGAACGTGGAAGAGGAGCTTGAGCGTGGGCTGGGCGTAACCTTGGTCTCTGGAAGGAAGAGACTCTCGGGCCTTATCCAGCACTGAATCTGTCCCTGACACGTAAATGTCGTGGGTGGAAAATGAGCTCCCTGGAGCCCTGACCCCAGCATTCACCCTCTCCATTGCCATGTTTTTGATGTCCCGGGTGGGCTCTGCAGACCCTGGCAGGGGCAGGAGCCGGCCCGCCTCTCCCCAGCTCCCCGCCCCCACCTCGCTCTCCGGCAGCTCGCAGCCGATGCTGCGCAGAGCGTGCGGGACGGGGTGAGCACAGCAGCGGGGCTTTCCGTGGGCTGGGCTCTGTGGTGTCTAACCCAGCCTCCCCTCAGCATCCCCAGAGCAGGGACCATAGCCTCGTGCACGGCTGGTACCCGTGGCTCCTGGGGCTCCCGTGGAAACCCTGGTGTTTGCAGGAACCAGAGCCATTAGCTGCAGGGTTGCTGCAGCTGATGGCTCCTTCCAGGGGACGAAGTGGATGTGTACTTGCACTGGGGGCTCGCTGGGCTGCAGCGCATCGCTTCTCCTGTGCGGCCGGTGCATGGCCCAGCAAGCCTTGTCATCAGCCGGATAAAATCTCAGTGCCCAGGATGGAGGCACAGTCTGCCCTTCTCCCCAGGCACATTCAGCGCACTTTTTCTCCCTGTTTTCCCTTCCTCAGGTTAGGGGCACCTGGAGCAGGACTGCCTTTCTTAAGGAGGCTGCTAATACGCTGAACTTTCTCTCTTTTTCTGGCCAGCTGAGTGTTTTGCTGGGAATTACCTCTTCATTTCTGTGTGGATGTGTTTGCAATTCTTGCTCTATTCTGCAGGCTGATCCTCCCAGTTAAACTTCAGATGTGTTGAGCCCTCCCTAATGAGTTTAACAAGCGGGCTGTAGGTAAGCAGGCTGTGTGGCTCAGCTCCCCAGGCTGCCGTCCCTCCCTAAAGAACAAAGCGTCAGACAGAGGCGGTCACCGAGTCCCTGCAATGAGCAGCCCCGTGGCTGGTGGGGGGAGTTTTCGGGCCCCGGCAGGACTGTTCTTCGGCTGAAGCTCACCTCTTGGGTGACAAAGAGCGTTCCCCCTCCCCGGTGCAGTGGCTGGGGCTGAGGAAGCCCCGTGGCAGCTGGTTAGTGCTGCAGACCTGTTGGCTGTTGAGCAGTAAATAGCCACCTTTGAGAGCAAGCTGGGTTTTGTGGGAAGCTGCTGTTTAAGGCATTGAGTGTCTCACTTCATTTCACTTCAGCAGCACCATAAAGGGGAGAAAATACTGTTAAAAATATTCCATGCACTGAGTCAGAATTAATTCGGACACTGTTTTCCTTTGCTTTGTACGTTGAGGCTGATGATATGCACAGTGAGTTCTTCCTGCCAGGACAAAATCTAATATTTCTGGGTGCCCACAACCTTCCTTAGAATCATAATAGAAAGATGAATACCCTCAGCATGCCATGTGCAATATTAAAGCACTAATGATGCAATCAGTCTCTCTTAGCCCCAGTAACAAAGGAAAGAATTATGCTGCCCTTCCTGGGCATAATTCTGCTCTGCAGTGTGGGCTCTGACTGCCGAGGAGATGGCTGGGTACCCGCGCCAGCCCCCTCCTTTGCCTGCGCGCCCACGCCTGCTGC
>NW_009232883.1:0-290 GCF_000690835.1 Fulmarus glacialis
GTCCCAGCGGATGGGACCTGGGTGGCTCCAGTAGCCTTGGGAAGGCAGCCTGTCTGGCACTCCTGTGCCAGGGGGACCCTGCGGGACCGGGGGACCCTTGGGGGGACCCCGCTGCCACCCCACCTGCCCGCCCTGTTCCCATCTCCCAGCGGTTTCACACCCAGCAGCCGCATCCCATGTCCCTTCCCACTCTGCCCGCTGCCTCCCGGTTGCAGAAGGCGCGATGACAAGACTAAAATGAATGGCCCCGGCGTCTCTCTTTGTCTCTCTGCCTCCTGCCTAATTAATTG
>NW_009232883.1:379-2880 GCF_000690835.1 Fulmarus glacialis
AAAACCGCCCCACCGGACAAAAGAGCCATTAACACAGCAGCAGTTAGTGCTTCCAGAGCTAATAACTTCATCACTGCAATCTTTCCACGGCCGCAGCCCCCCCTGTGCTGGGGAGGGGGTCGGGGGACCCTCGCTGGAGTGGTGTCATCCATCGCCAGGGATTTGCATCGTGTCCAATAAACCTCATCGTGGGCACAAGGCTGGGGGCAAAGTTATTCCCCGCCTATTTTGGTCCTGGGGGAGGCGGGATGTGGGGGGGTTGCGGGGTCGGAACCCCCCCCGGGTGGATGCAGACGGCTCAGGGCTCCTGGAATGTTTCACCGGCTGCGATTTCCCACCTCCCGCAGCGTTTCATGCCGCCCCTCGGGGGTCCAGCACTGGGGGACACGTGGCTGACGCCATCCTCATCTGCTGGGGGACAGCAGGGAGGTGGGGTGCCCATCTGCATGTCCCCAGGCCAGGGGGAGATGGCAAGCCCCAGCCCAGAACCCAGAGCGCTGGTACGGGGGTTACTGGGGGTTGGTACAGAGGTTACCGGGAATGGGTATGGAAGTTACTGGGAATGGGTACAGAGGTTACTGGGGGCTGGTCCAGGGGGTTGCTGGGCTCCTCCAGCCTCGCAGAGCAGCTGCGGGTCCATGGCTTTGGGTCTCCTTGGGCTAGTTTTGGTGGAAGAAGCGGTGTTTAAAGAGGAGCCCTGCTCTGGTCAGGTCAGAGCCCGCAGCCGGGCAGCTGGGGTGGTCAGGGGTGTCCCTCACCCAATTCATCCCTTGTCCAGATCTCAGCTCCCTGCTCCGGCTGCTCCCCTGTGCACATCCCCCTGTCCCACCCCAAATGGCCTCGAGCATGTCCCTTCCTCCAGAAATGAGGGATTCCTCCCAGGGGGGACAGTCCCTTACCTAGGCTTTAGCAGCGTGCCGAGGAGCGGGATGCTCCGTGCCTTTGCGGTGGGCCCCAGTGCCGGAGCAGCATCACCAACCCCACCACCACCCTGCCAGTGCCACATCCATCTCCAGCCTGTTTCTCAAGAGCCAGCAGGTGGGTTAAAAAAAAAAAAAAATTGTAGCCCGTTTGGGCTGGTTTGGATGATTTCTCCCGTTCCTGAAGCAAGGACCCTTCTGCTGTTCTTGCTTTGGCTGTTTACCAAGAGCCTCCCGGCTCTGGATCCCGTGGCTGCTTTCCCGGGATTAGAGAGGGTGTGCAAGGAGGACAGCGCTGGGGAGATCGCAGGGGTGGGCTGCTCCCGATCCTGCCTGCCCCACCAGCCAGATACAACCCCAGCACAAAATTGCTGCAGGGAAAAGCTGGACCATCTCCTCGCAGGGATGCTCACGGAGGAAGAAAGCCCTTCAGGTCCTGAGCATGGCCCTCCACCTCCCACGGCCGCCGAGCTCGGTCACTGTCGACTTTCCTGTTGTGCCAAGGGTGAGGAAAAAAAATAAACCAATTCTTTCTTTTTTTATACAAAAAAGGGAGGGTGAAGTCTGCACAAGAGCCCGGCATGGGGAGGAACGCTCCAGCCCTGAGTGGTGCCTCGGTCCTCCCCGAGCCCTGGCGTGTGTGGGGCTGAGCGCGGCCATTCTGCGGCAGCTGGCTGCCTCTGTGGGGTTTTTTTTAGGGTGAAGCATCCTAGTGATGGTAGCAACAAACTTCGGTCGGGGAAACCCTTGCTGGCATGAGAAAAGAGCAAAGGGAGCAGAGGGAGACTCAGGATATCTCCAATTTTTCCAAGAAAAAAAAGGATGTAATCCAATATTTAGTTCTTCTCCAAGCCTGGGGGGTGACTTCATTCATGTTTGCAGAGTTTTGGGCTCCCCTTGCATGGGCATCCACGTACACACTCACACACCATTTTATAAAGGGGTGGAAAGGTCCCGTCCACTATGGCCAGGACTCGTGGCTCCCCAGGCCCACCAAAACCCCGTGGGAGCTGTGGCCCCTCTCCCCATGGGCAGGTCTCATGGGGATGGGGCTCCGTCAAAGCCAAGTTTTTGCGGGTTGCAACGCCCGTGGGCCTTCGCAGCACTAATGAAATGCATCCCTTGCTCTGGTTTTAACTGGTGCCAGAGGCTCCATTTGAAGTGGAACTGGGCGAGTTTTGGAGGCTGTTAATGGGATCACCATCACCATTGGGATGTGGTCTGCGGGTCTGGGCTCTGTGGGTGCGGGACTGGGTCCCCCTTTTCTTGCTCCCGGGGTTGTCTTGTCTGCCTGAAGGCAAGATCTGCTTTAAATACCTTCTGAAATTCTCCTGGCCTTTGCAAAACACCCTGTTGCAGGGGCAGAGCCCAGATGGGACCCCAGGGGCTGGGGGCTCACTGGGGTGCCTGGTCCTCCTGGGGTGCCATGGGAACGGCTGGGGCTGGATGCCACCGCTGGCTAATGGGGATCCCCTAAGCGCAGGGGACAGGCAGGGACCAGCACCCTCCTGGGTCAGGGGACAGCGGCACCCACCCCTGCAGCAGGGTGTCTGGGCTGGGGGCGGGCACCCGGCTGCTCCA
>NW_009232883.1:2976-3278 GCF_000690835.1 Fulmarus glacialis
TGGACCGCCCTGTCCCCCCCCTTGCACCCACCATAGGATGACAGCACTGTCCCTCCTGTGCCACCCATGTGGGTGACAGCCCTGTCTGCCCCTGTGCCACCCATGGGGTGACAGCCCTATACTCTACCATGCACTCGTCACAGGATGACAGCTCTGTCCCCCCATGCCACCCACAGAGTGACAGCCCTGTCCCCCCCCGTACCACCCATGGCGTGACAGCCCTGTTACCCCCGTGTCACCCATGGGAGTGATAGCCCTGTGTGTCCCCCATGCCACCCGTGATACGATATGCCTGTCCCCCC
>NW_009232884.1:0-1282 GCF_000690835.1 Fulmarus glacialis
CCTGCTGCAGGCGCTGTTCCTGGCTCCTTTGCTCATCCTCCACCCGCTTTTGATTCCGTTCCCCCCTTCAGGTTTCTCTATTCTCGGCAATGACAGCCCCATCTCTTCTGCCTCCCACTGCATGCGAGCCTTCCCCAGCTCTCGCTGGCTCTCGGCAGCACCCAACCTTTAAGCTGGATGCGACCAAAACCTCTCCCCCCCCACACCCTCCATGGAGAAATCAAGCCGAGCAGCGGTGCAGGGCATAGCTCACCTGCAAACGGTCTGGGGTCAGAGCCCAGTGCCATCTCAGCCCCACAGCCCCTGCTTTTGCGTGCACGAGCCCCTAGCCCCTGTTGTGCCCTCCCTCCTCTACCCCACGGTGCTCTTGCTGGGTGCCAAGCAGGGCCGGCAACCCATGCCTTCAGCAGCAGAGGAGCCAAAAAGCCAGGGCAGAGGACATGGCAGGTCCGCCGGGGCCATCCTGCCCCGGGGGGCTGCCAGCTGCCCCGCACGAGCTGCCAGCAGTGAGCAGTACTCTGATCATGGCCCCTGTCCCCTCCCCGGTACCTTCCAGCCACCAGCATCAAGGCACTTTGCTGGCATTAAATATTCAGTTCCCTTCTCCATCCCCTCCCTGCGAAGGAGTTCAGCATTGCAATGAACCCACTGGCCTGCCTGTGCCCTGCACTGGTGGAATGCGTCTGGGAGGATGCTGCGTGCCAGACTCCTGCAGAAGCAGCTGGGAGCAGAGGAGAGGAGAGCCACATCCCCCAGCACACGGCCGAGCGATGGCCCTGGGGACCAGGGTCACCTTCCCCCTTGAGGGCTGCTCTCCTGTGTTGCCTGCTGCAACACAAAATCCAGCTCTCCCCGCATCTCTTCCCCAGGTTTGGATCTAGCCAAGAGCTGCTCCCTCTTCCCTACCCTCATTCCCTTCCACCCCTCAAGTACCAGCTGGCCTGTTCACTGAGAGGAGTCGCCTGTTGCACTCGGATTAATAACCATCGGGCCCTAAACAAGGTCACATGGGGGAGTGGGGGCTCCCTGCGTGCCGCAGGGGGAGCGGGCTGGGTGGTGGGTGGCTATCCCCCTGCTGAGATCCTGTGGGATGGCTGGCAGGTACAGGGAGCAGAGCTATTAGGGGTCTGCAAGGAGAGAAACACTACTTGGGGGTCAGCCCTGATTGCTAAACAAGCGCTGGGGCTTGGGGTCCCTTCTCTGGGGCAGAGCAGCAGCAAACCCTGTCCCAGAGCCAAGGCTGGAGAGTGAAATAGGGAGTGGGTGCCTGTGGATGGAGGGA
>NW_009232884.1:1355-2055 GCF_000690835.1 Fulmarus glacialis
GGGGAGGGAGGGAGATGGGGTGTGAGCCCCCCCAGCCTCGGGAGCCCGAGCTAGCACCCTGGGCTGCAAGGGAGGGAAGCTAGCCAAGAGCCACAATCCCCGTATCCACCAGTGCAACTGGGAGCCCAGGGCACCAGTGCTGAGCAGGGGCAGAGGGAGGGCGGTGGGAAGAAGCAGCTGTTGCAGTGGGGCAGGGACCGCATCCTGCCGCCTGGGTGCACAGCGGAGCCAAGGGTGACAATGGCAGCAGGGGTGTTTTTCAGAGAGAAATAAATGTTATAGCTGGGGAAAGAAAAGTGCATTCTGGTTGAGGAGAGGCTGGAAGGCACCACGCCAGGTCCCACCACCATGGCTGTCTTCAAACCCCTGGGAGAAAGCACCAGCCCAAGGGGCTGCTTTTCTTTTCACCTTCAGGTCCATTTTCAAGCTTCCCTCTGCTTGACTGACCACAAAGACCAGGAACGTGCCATGCATGGTCAAAATGAGAGCCCAAATCCTGCTCACGGGCCCAAAGCATGCACGGGACCAGGACACCAGGTCACAGGAACGTCCCCACGGGGTGCGCCCCACGTACCCGCTTACTGCAAGGCAGAAGTTTCCCCTTTGCAGCCAGGAGGGGAAACATCCAGGGCAGCATCAGGCTGGGGGCTCACAGCTGGGAAGATTCAGGACTCCCCACGAGGGCTGGGAGAACCCAACG
>NW_009232885.1:0-233 GCF_000690835.1 Fulmarus glacialis
GTGTTGTTGGTGCTGAGAAGGGGCTGCCTTGGTTGGTGCTGAGAAGGTGAGGGCCAGGATAAGCCTCCTATGCTTTCTACTTCTTTGCCTGAGTTCCATGTGGTTTGTGGCCGCTTCGGAGCTTGGCTCTGATGAGGGTAAGGGCTAGGGTGAGGTTGTGTGTGAAAACAGACAAAGAGCCGTGGTGTTGGTGGGGCTAAGAAGGGGCTGCCAAGGGAAGGGGAGGGCCAGTG
>NW_009232885.1:325-731 GCF_000690835.1 Fulmarus glacialis
AGAGACAAAGAGCCCCGGTGTTGGTGGGGCTGAGAAGGGGCTGCGAAGCGACAGTGAGGGCCAGCGTCACCATTGAGTCCTGGCCAACTCTGTGCCTGAGCCCCATGTGGTGTGTGCCCTCTTTGGAGCTTGGCTCTGATGAGGGTAAGGGCTAGGGTGAGTTTAAGTCCGAGCACAGACACAGAGAGCTCCAGTGTTGGTGGGGCTGAGAAGGGGCTGCAAATTGACGGTGAGGGCAGCGTCACCATTGAGTCCTGGCTAATACTGTGCCTGAGCCCTGAGTGGGCTGTGATGAGGGTAAGGGTTAGTTAGGTGGGAGAACAGACACAGAGCCTCGATGTTGGTGGGGCTGAGAAAGGGCTGCCAAGTGAAAGTACGGGCCAGCATCAACCTTGACTCCTGGCCA
>NW_009232886.1:0-20417 GCF_000690835.1 Fulmarus glacialis
ATAGTGGAGAGTAATCTGAGGGCTGTACCTGAGGTTCCACTTGCAGAGCCTCATACCTATTATGCAAGGGCACCTGGGAAGGTGGGGTAGTCACAGAGGATGTGTGGGCAGGAACTTGTCGCCATTGCCCCCTATCCCTTAGGTCACTGTGTTCAGCCAGGCGGAGAGAGGATAGGGAATCCTCCATATCATGCGTCCTGTCAGTAGAGCATACAGCAAACCGTTGGTTGCAAACAGCCAAATTATTCACATTTCCTTCTAATTGTTTCTGAAAAACTAAGTGCAAGCTCTATTTAAAACAAAACCATGCAATTTCAATGAAAAAAAATTGCAACTGAGATTAAAAATTCTTTGTTGAACGAAATATCATGAAGAGGCTTCTATATTCCATACCTGAGTCTACATTTGGCAGATAAACCCATTCACCTCTGACCACTAGTTAATAATAAAATCCCAGTGAGGATCTCTGACATAAACCATGGGGAAATAACTGTCTCAAGGATAGTGGTGACATCTCAGTATCTTACAGCTGACAGCAATGTTACCTGACCAGTCCGCCACTGTTCCAGCTCTCTCTGGCTAGGAATCTGCTACAAAGGAAAGATGAACAGGTTCAGCTGTCATAGAAAACTCTTCCTGACATGGCCCTGGCACATGATGGGTGTAGTGGAAAAGAAGAATTGAGTTCTTCAATAGCCATGCCCCTCACACTCCTTCCAAGCCCAAAGCTCTCTGCCTTCAGTGGAAGAGTGGTGGATTTGGCCCATACTAAGTGGAAAGAGGAAAAAGCCACTGAGTACCACATACACCATGAAGGTATGGAGACCAGTCTAAGACTGCTTTGAGCACATTAACTTTTTATTGCTTATTTTTTCCTTTGCATTAACTTAATTATGAACTAAAGAAAATATATTATCCAAACACACACACACAAGTTCATTGCACATACTTACTAGTATTCACTTAGCAGCAGATAAAGATTTCTTTTTTATTTCATTTTATTTCTTTTTATTTCATTCCACTCCTTTCCATTCCATTTCCTTTAAAATACTTCCCGATCATTTTATAATACTTTCACTTGAAGCTGAGAAAAATGACATATTCACCAGATTTAGGATATTCTGCTAATAACACACCATCATTCCTGACTTCAAAGGATTTAAAAGCTTTAAAAATTTCTGGCTGCTTATCACAGCAGGGTACAAAACTCCCTGGAAGGAGAACATCAGCTTCTCTGGGGACAGATTATCAGGGGCAGTTATAACCTTGTCCAGCATGTCAATGAACTTCTTATTGGCCGTTTTTTTTTTTTCTATGGCTGTGTAAATCTGTGTAAGCCGTGATATAAAGAGGCAGTTAGGTTATTTGTTTCTCAGCAATTAAGTAAAAAACTTGTCTTGCATGTTTATAAAGATAACACTAATAAACTGTGGATAGTTTTGAGGACTTGCAACAAATTCATATGATTTTGACCCCCGTAACAGGAGTGCTGGCAATGACACAACTCCTATCCTTGTACTGTTTGCGTGTGGCCGCGCAAACAGCTGTCAGCAAATGCTGAACAGGACATCTATCTCACTTAATGGAGCAGGGTGCTGTGGCTCCCTGACCAGCTGTGTAAGCAGGAGGACCAAAGGGTGGATTTATCACCTCAGATATGATCCTGTACTAATGATTTTGGCTGCGGTCTGTTGTCTCTGCACAGCATCACACTGTCAGGTGGATGCACCAGCCTGGGTTAGCACTAGTTACAGTGTCTTTCCACAGACCTCATTACTCAGTGTAAATGAGGCTAGAATCAAGCAATGGCATATTGTGGATATAAGCCTAAAAGCTCTGGAAACATCTGGATAGCAGGGCTGTCCAACAGCCATAAATTCCAGAAGCTTGAGTTTGCCTCCAGGTAGGCTAGAAAGAAACTACCTGCATTTTACCAGAAGTTTGTTGAAGCCAACACATTATTAGAAAATGTTTCTATTGGAAAAGTTGTTGGTTTTCAAATAAGATTTTTTTAACCAAACAATCTCTGATTGCTTCCAGCAGTTACCCAGCTCCTCTGTCAATGTACTGGGCAGGCACCTGCTTCTTCAAGCCCCTCTCCTTCCCATGCCTGTCTGCAGCCCAGCGTATTCAAGATCCTTGAAGCTCAGTTTCTCACTCCCAGCTAGTTCTTGATGCACAGACACACTCATACTCTTTACAATGCCTGGCCTCTCCTTGGTGCCACCACCTTAAAAGGCACCCAGCATTCAGTGTGCAAGCAACATCCCTAGCATGCCTAGTCATCCTTCCATAATTACAATTTACTGCCAAGATCCCACCTTCCTCTGTAGGAAAACTGTCTTTCCAGCTCTTTTCAGCTCTACTCACATCTACTCCCTACCTTGGCTCAATTTTGAGCACTCCACAGTCTCCGCAGGTACCTTTTCTGGAAGCACTTCTATCTATCCCTGAGGCACTGCCTACTCTTGGCTTTCTAAAGTAGGCAACTTCCCAAACTTTTTCTCTCCTCCTCATCCCACAAAGCTGGCCTTACATATAGGTACAGCTTTGTCCCTGATTTCCACCACTCACCACCGCCATATCCACCCTTTCTTACCTCCCCTCCTGCACCCCAGAAAAGTCCTTCACATAGTACAACTGCTACTCCCCTGTGTTTTGCTGAAAGTCTCCTATCTCAGAAGAGTAGCATAAGGAGCTGTTGCCAACCCCTCAAACAGAGTAGAGGATGCTAAGTGATTGCAGAGCATGAAGAAGAAAGTGCTAGGATCAATTTGGGGAGAGTGTTTTGACCTGGAGCAGAAAGTCTCTATTACTCTTCATTTGAGCTGTTTTCCTCTCCCAGCCACGCAGTGGTGGGAGAACATTTGGGGAGTCTGGTGATTCCTTCAGACTGACATACGTGTAAGGCTGTGAAGATGGCAGCAGCTGTGTGGAAAGCTATAGAGATGCCAGGGAAAATAATAACTGGCAAACTCACCAGCTCGACATATTTGAGCCATGAGTAGACCCTGTGTGAATTCTGCTGACTCACAACTCCATGATCAGAGAGCCCGGGGCTGGAGCGGGGCTGGAGTGCTGACTCCCGTGTCCCACAAAAGCAGGGGAACGCCACACTGCTTTGAAAGCTGTCAGGGGAGGTTTTGTTGGGAAATGCTGGGTCATCATCACTTTTCATAAGGATTCACTTGGTCCACCAAAACGTTCACACTTAATTTTTGTTAAGGAAAGTTTCTCAGCTCCGGAATGAAACTTCTAATGGGGAGAGATGGAAAGAGACTAGCCCACCTCAAACAGGCTAATAAATAGGGCATCCAAGGTACAAAGCCTGGAATAAGGATATAGGGGAGATCAGAAACAAAGGAGTTAAATATGCCTCTCCTATAACCTGGGTGTGGGGGAGCACTGCATGGTAATTTATTGATTATTTTGGAAAGCTCTGAAGGCTTTGTTTCATCTCAAGGCAGAGTGGGAAAAGTCCAAACTTGAAGGACACAACAGCTAAAAATAATCACATTGGGAAAAGCTACGAAGGTGTAGATGGGGGTGTAATGTTTGTAAAACACTGTAATCAAAATATTTTAGCAGATAGCATTTGCAGACAATTCACTTTAAAGCTGCTGCTATGTGTGGCACCCATATAGACTGCATTTCTTTCATTTCCTCCCACACATGATCCCTGCTGGATTTGGAGCAATAAAACTGATACACAGCTAATTAGGATCCTTTTTCTCTTGCCATGCTCACCGTAAAACCTTCTGGTGTCTGAGCCCTAACCTGAACGAAAACCCGCGAGGTTGTCTGACGTCTGTGCGCCATCTACTGTCTTCCACAGATCTTAGCATTCAACTCTCGCATTTTTTTGATTGCACAGAGCGTTGATTAGATGTTTTCATAGAAATATCGATTATAATTGTATGGTCTTGTTCCTGAGAGGTAAAAACCGCTCAGAACCCCATCTCACTTTTTTTTTTTCCTTTTTTTTTCCCCTACTATTATCACAGTCAGATTGACCTCCAACAGCTCACAGCCTATTCAGGATTTCTCCACATTATTTCCAACCCTTTAATAAGTCACCTCCCTTTGGTTTTAAAATGTTCCAATGCTTAATTACCCCAGCTTCAAAAAAGTATGCCTTGTTTCTAATGACTTTTATCCCCAAATAATGTACTGTTTTTCCTCTGAGATGGAAAGTGGTCTTTAAGAAGCCAAGGCAATGAAAAGATAACATTCTTTGTCTTTCCACAAAGAAAGCCCACAGACTAGTCCATGCATTCCCAGGCTACTTCCTGGATGTGAAAGGATATATAATTAAACACCTTCCTCAGAGCTGAAGAAAGGACCAGCGTCTAAAAATGTCACCTCCAGCTGCTGGATACCAAATGCTTTGTGAGAAAAAGGCTCCTTGCCTGAAGGCTGGAGATGTTCAGCTGAAAGCCCCTTCTGGGAGCAATCAATATACAGCAAAAGGAAGCTTAAGGCTACCAAAAACATTACATTTCCAGATCTGCCAGCTTAATAATTGTCTAAGATATTGGATATTGGATTAAGGTGACATGGCCATAACAGTAACTAATTTACCTTTAAAACTACAGCCCCCTTATACTTTGATTAAGATAAGCAAACGCTTTTCCAGTCTGAATTAATATACTTGATACTTCAACAAAAAAAAATTAGCTTATGTTCAGCTCATTGTTTCTGGTGGGAGCAAAAAAAAAAAAAGGGGGGGGGGGGGGAAGCTGTTACTGGAGTTTCATGTAACGAAAAATCAGCCATTAGAACAGCCATAGGGGAGAGAGCAAAAGTGTAGCTAGCTGAAATGCATTTCTGACAGTAACTAATACTGGATGGTAAGGGAAATAATATATGTAATGGTGCAGTCAGAGAGTAATCCTTTCCCCTGTTTATACGCCCGTTCTCCAGCAATCAGCAGCTGTGAGTTCCTGAGGTGATGGATGCACTCCAACTACATTTAACAGCCACCAATGGACCAATCCTTCATGATTTTTCCTAATCTTCTTTTGTCTAGCTATGTGAACTTTAGTCTCCACAGCATCCTGTAGCAACGAGTTCCTCAACTGAATTTAGTGTTGTGCAAAAAGGACTTTTTTTGTACTGCTTCTCCACTATCACAAGCGTGATACTTTAATCACCCTATAAAGACTTCTAGGCAAAAAGGTAGCTAGAAATTCAACTTCCTAAAATAAAAACCCATTAAAAAAATATTCCTTTGAAAATAACATATATGCCTTTTAGAAATCTCTTTTTAAAAGGCAAAAACTCATTCCTTTTTCCTTGATAAATTATCTTTATCATGAATTTGCAAGTCTAGAGGATCACAGGAGGAACATGCTACTAGCAGGTCATGACTGAAGAGATGCTAAACACACCGAAGCCACCTTCTCCTTGGGTTCACCATATGCTGCTCAGCCTTCTTAAGGATAGAACCAACAGCTATTCACATGTCTTAAGCGCTAGTAGGCATGGGTTTGCTTTATGGATTCATACCAGAGATGAAAAACTCTGTGTGCTCTAATGCTTTTAGGCGTTGACACTCTTTAAGTGTACTACACACAACCTACTAAATGCGTTCTATACATCAACATACACACATATGTGTATATAGACATATGTATATAGATATAATACAGTTAGATTTTTCCTTTTAATTTGGCAATTCTGAAACTATTCTAAACGGAATATCATTCAATGCCCATTATTGCAAATAAAACTCAATCAATTTAAGGTAAACAGGGAAACTGCTATCTCCCTAAAAAGTTAGCTCGAATAATTCCAAAGCTTTTCTTGCTATTGTTTTCCCTTATTTGGGATTACATATTTTAAATGTTGGCCTTCTACACTTGAACACAACACGTAAAGTATTTTTCTTGCAACATTAATTAATGGTGCAAAATTGCCTTTACTGGTACCTAAAAGGGAATTCATACAGCATACGTAAACATATTTCCATGTTGGTAAGATTGGACAGATCTCTGATCTACAATTTGCACAGTTCAAAACAATGATGCCACAACACAGCACTGGTTGAAAATATTTGATGGAGCATATTTTATTAGAATATGCTGTTTCTGGCAAAACAACTTTGTAGGATCTTGTCATTTTTTATAAAAGCAGTTATATATGAAAGATGTACAACACATCAAACTCAAATTAGAATATTTGGGATCAACTCCTTTCTGGAATATTGTTCTGACTTCCTCCTTTCATATTGTTTAAACTCACTGGTATTTCATTAACCTAACATATTATGTGAAATATTGTACATTTTACAGGCAGCTTAACTCTGCCATTTCCTACCTTTAGACTACTTAACTTCCCAGCTTTATTCAAGTAATATATATCGAAGTATGGCTATAGTGTTACAGTTTAGTTTAATACAGTCTATTTGTCTTTTCTTGACAGAATTTACCTTGCCCTTGTCACTTGTAAATGGTTGGCAACTACAGCTTTTTGTCCACTTAGCTCTCCCCAGACGTGGTGCAGTCTGGTACTGTGCCATTAGATGTCACTCTGGACCATGTAAAAGAAGATCAAAGCATGAACTAGCATCTTCCCATCAGCAAACAATAACTCCAGTTTCAAAACAGGAGATACATCTTCCAAGACTGCACCTCACCCATGTGCCCTCTCCAGTACGTGCACCTTGGCGTCCACCTCCATGTTCCTCTGCAGCTACTGGCTGTGCTGACACAACAGCACACACTGGTCAGGCGCCATACAGCAAAAACTCGGTCCTGACCTCCTTTCATTTCACAAAGGAACAATTTCTAAGGTCCATAGTTTTCAATCACATGGAGATACCATGAAAAAACACAGCTGTGGGGTGCCTCTGGGCAAGCCGAAGAGCAATGCTGAGCATGGTGTCTGAGCTTAGAGCAAATAATCCAGCAAATGAGATGTTTGGTGGATTGGATCTGAAGCCAACTGACTAACCACTCTATTCCTGCATTGCTTCTGATGGGTTCTGCTTCCTTTAGTCTTTTTGGCTGGTTTGTTTGTTTGTTTGTAGCTTTCTCCTGACTGAGTTATTCCCAGTGAAGTATTTCATCAGTTTGTTGCGACTTCCCCAGGGGAAGGGGGGAGTGATGGTAACTTTGATCTTGGGGGAAGAGATAGCAGTGGCAAGGTGAGGCAATCCCACGTCTGTCGGGTGGATTCTGCTGATACTGAAATCCTGGAGGAAAAAAGCCCCACATATTGACTTCTCGTGGCAGCAGGATCAGAGTCTAACTGCACTTACAGTGTTTATTATATTCCCAACCTTGCAGTCTAGGGCATCATAGCATTTCATGCATAAATTGCAGGGAGCAGAGCTGCCATGTCAAAACAGGACAAATTTTGGCCCCAGATTTCCTGCTTACATGACTGTATTGCACACAACAGCTGTGGAGTTCTGGGTGCATCCTGGAATTTCAGCCAAAGGGAAAAGTCCTGCCTGGGATAAGACTTTTGCCCATTGCCACATAGTTCCACTAATTCTAAGCAGCTCACAAACAGGTGAGGTGGGGCATCTTTGAAGTACCTTGTAATCTAATCACATTTATGTCTTTTTAGGCAGAGCACCTCATATGTTGCAGCAAGACAGAGCTGGATTAATTTAAAAGGAAATGAAAGAAAGGATTATAAAAGCCCAGAGGTTATTAAAGGTTCTGCTTTCTGATAGCAGAGGCATTATACCCTCTCAGAAACCACACTGCATACACACACGCAGGCGGAAAGCCAAAAGAACAGGGGTTGTGGGCATAAACCTGACAGCCATGGAAGTAAAATTCACTTTGAGTCAAGTGAGAAGCACAGCACTGTCAGGCTGAGAGCTCACATACCAGAAATGACTGCCTTCATTGGAGAACTTAGGCCAGAAACCAGTTACATAGGGAAGCAACTCTTATCCCTCCTCCAGAGCACAAGTTCCTGGAGGTTACATCACATGGCTGTGCTGTTTTAGGAGACTCCCAGTGTGCCCAAGACAGAAAAAGTGACAAGCCTGAACAAAAACACCAAGAATGTAGGAGTACTGCAAAAAATACTGAAGTGTTCCAAGTCTGGCCTGGTGTGTAAATAGTGACTTGATATCAGCATCAGGTGGAGATTGTTCTTTGGGGTAAGAGTAAAGCATTTCAAACTGAGGCATTTCAAACTGAGGTGGCCCATTTTCCAGCAGGAAGCCAATACCTTCAACTTCTGACTGTCACCATCACCTTCACCATTACAAGAGGCAAACTGCTGCTCTGCGTGCTGGAAAAAGGATGGCTGAAGTTGCACGGCAACTGTTCTCTGGAAAACCTGCTGTATGATTCATCTGGTGTCCCTGAAGGCTCTGAGGGTTTGTCTGAGACAGTCGTCTTCTCAGCCTGCAAGACAGCAAAGCGTGTCTTTTTGTCTCGCCTTCATTCTCTTCAGCAATGTTAGAAAGGGAAGTGAGCATCTCCTTCTCCGTTACACTCTCTTGAGTCTCATCTTCTTTCCTCATTTTCCCACATTCATCCAGGGGACAACCAGAACCTCATCCCAAATCTCTGTCATAGGATAGTAAAGTAACGCCTGCCATCTCCTCTGCATTTCACCTTATGTGGTCGAGAGAAGAGACAATGCCATTCATTTCAACACTGCTTCCAGAGGACTATAAAGACAAAGACTTCTGTTGCTACTGTTTCCTAGCCGGGATGGATCTGCAATGGAATACACTGATTAGCAAACAGAAAATGTACACAAAGCAAATCTAGCTTTCCAAATTTTCTCTAGGAAGAGCTTTACAGGATTAAGACAAGAATTTGCTTGCAGGGAAGGAGATTTGAGCATCTAATTGAAAACATCCTGTTCTGTGAAGATGAAATATTTCTTTAGTTGCCCACACATGCGGAGATGCTTTGTTTTTTGCAAGTGTTTCTGTGTTTGTCCTTAATCTGTACTGCAGCTGGTGCATCAGTGTTATTTTACAGGTATTAAAAACATTCAGCAGGGTAGCTGCTAGCTAAGGTTTCAGGCTCTTGATAACAGATAGCAGATGTTCTTCATGGTAGCAACGAGGATAGCAGCTGCCTCTGTTTTGGAAGAGGGAATGGAGAAAACTTGATCCACGCTGATGTTTGGAGAGGGCTGGTCTTAGGGCTTTTGGAATACCTAGCAAGGTTTAAAAAAGCATTAATGTCTCACTTAAGGTGAGAAGAATAGGGCAAAAAAGATCTACCTTGCTGCTAATGTGGGTCTGTGCACTAACTTCTCCACCCTTGCAAGGCAAATTCTGGGTAAGGATTTCTGCCATGTATCTACTCTGTTGAGAAAGAGCTTGTGAAGAACTGTATCTATGCAGAAGAGAGAGGAAATTTATCAGTGCTGCAGGGAAGAGGAATCTGGGAAGCAGACCCAATGGATAATTTCAGCTCAGTAAAAGGGAAGAAAAGAGTCTGTGCTACTTGATCCTACTTAACTAAGCTGCTGCAGAAGGCATGGATGCAAGAGAGCTACGGTGTCTCTCAGGCAGGTTTGCACAATGCTCTCAGGTTGTGCCTGAGAGCACAAGCCGTGGCGTGGGGCCATGAGCTAGCACCACAATTACAAACAGCGTGGCTGTGCTAGAGCAGTGCTGAGGCACAAAAGAGCTCAGGGACACCAACACAATGACACTCACACAGTCCTGCTAGGACTTGAAGGAGTATCTCTGGACACATACTGCACTGATGTAGTAGCTTGCTCCAGATCTCCAAAATGGCACAGTGCTCCCATGGTCAGTGAGAACAGAAATAGCAGCAGCCTCTCCTGAGAGTGAAGAATGTCAGATCTGAGAGATGAAGAGCAAACACATGCAGACAGGAGAAGGACAAGCCACCAAATCCAAACATAACCTGAATAATTTTTGGAGGTTCAGTTAATCCCTTAAGTGACTTCTGATTTCCTCTATTTCTCTCCGTGTCATTCAGGATTCCTTACGGTGTTATTGATTTTTTTCCTATAATCATTCTTAAATATCTAACTGTGGAAACACTTTCAAATAGACGCTGCACCTTCAAGCCCCTCCTCCAAGCTCCAGGTTAAATTAAGGTAGTGGGGCAGGCAGTCAGGCAAAGCTTTGACTGAGATCTAGAAATGCCTGCCCCTCGCTGACCTAAAAGTCATGCTTACCTTGTGGTAGAGCTATACTTTTCTGGTTCTCACACCAATACATTTGGCAGTAACTGTGTACCAGTGCATCATGGTCTATAGTGTTGTATAAATATAATAATTACAAAAGCCCCCATGTGCGGGGTAAATGCTCCTCTGAAATCCCTTTGCCAACTCTTTGGTATTGCAGAGAACACGTGTCCACAACTGCAAAGCACAATTATCTCAGTCAGTGGAACAAAAGCACCAGCAATTCCTGCAGTTGTGCTGCACCCACTCCCAATGGCAGCATGTCTGTTGTCCAGAAAACCTACTGTCAATCACAGGAGACTGTTTTACAAGCAATAGGTCAAGCTCAGACCACGCTTAATTCTCTGGACATTTTTCAAGCTGGAATCAGGTATGTTCAAAGTGGACCTGGCTCAATAGCTTTAACAGACAGATAATTTATATGTAGAGAGTACTGAGTCACTACCATGCGAAATTTTCTAGCAGTGCCATAACTGAAATACACTCTAGTGTTACTTGTGCTTCTCCAGGAATTAGAGAGTGGCACCCTTTGGGAGAACTTCTCGGCTGTCTCAATCTTGATGCATATTTAACCCAGCACCCTCTTGACACAGGCCTCCATCAATTCTGTAAGTTCCTCTACTCCTGTCCATTCAAGCCAGCCCTCCACACCACCTCTGAAGCTGAGTATAAGAACATTCAGCAGAGGTGAGACTCAAGATGCTTATTTTATAGCCTGGCACAGGTGGGAGGAGTACATGGTATCACTGCAGCCAAAAGGACAGCAAGACAAGTAAGAGATACCTTGTATGCTCACATTCTTACATCAGAAAGACATGTGGAAAGAGAATGAGGCCATGTGGGTCTCCTGTGGTGAGGGATGAGATGTTATGTACGGTAGTATGTACAGAACATAGTAGTACGTATTTCACACAATACCAAATCATTTCATGTCCAATTAACTGTGTTATATGTCTTTTTGCAATCAAATTATGATTAAGGAATGCTTGGACATGGGTTGCTGATATTCATTTATAATACTTTATGTGATTTTAAGAACCCAGTATTTTATAAAAAGCTCTAGTTACAATTTCCTGTCCCCTGTCTTTCGCAGGTGTTCACATAGCAACGTACTTTGCAATCAAACTAGTCTAATAAAAAATCCAATTAAGAATGTAACCAAGGAATCTTCATAGGCACCTGACAATAAACACAAATTTGCTTAAGAGGAATAAGTTGTAGAGAGGATGACATGGCAAAGTCAGAGCATAGATAATGTAGATGTGTGTGTGTTTGTGTGTGTTTGTTCACAGCCTATTCACACAAAAAAAATTCTGAACAGAAATGTTAAACAAAGCACAAACTCCACAGCCTCAGTAGCAGAGGAATTAGAGATCAGCTATGCATCTCCCATTCATCTTCCCCATCCTGGAATGTGCAATATGTGCTTTAGCCCATCCCATTGCTGAGCACACAGTCAGTGTCTCAGCATGCTTGTAAGTTTTCCATTTGTTTTTCCACAGCTCACTAAGGACTTATAACTGCCCCTGATCACCACCCTGCTGCAAAGCGGATGATGAATTCAGCAGACCCTACATGCAAATGGCAAAGCATGCAAAACACTAACTGTTGGTACCAATACACAACTGGAATTGCTGGTGTTGCATAACGTGTTGAAAATACAGTCTCACAGAATAAGCATCATCTTCCTGCCAGCATCGCTCTTCTTCTGCAATATGCCTAAGAGCAAAGAACCATTCTCTGTAAAATAATTCAATTTTATTCAGTAGCTAGTTTAGTTAACCTTTATAGGAAAGAAAGAAGTGAAAAAGAAATAAATATCACCATTTTAGTTTGCCACTGCTCTTTTTAGACATGAAAAAATGAAGCAAAGGCTTTGTTGATGAGAAAAGTTTGCCATAATATTGCTGCACTGATGCATTTAGCAATACTGTAGTGGTGTGATGTACACCAGTAAATTTTGCCAATTTATAATGCTGAAGCAATCTCTGCCATGGTTTTATCGCTGACCTAGCTATGGGGCTCAGACAAGCCCCAGCTTTGGGAAATGGAGACACAATCGAAGCTCTGTGATTAATTCTTTCAGGGTAGACTCAGCAGAAAAGCACGCTCCCCAGGGCATGTTTTGCGTATGTCTGCTCCTTCTTATAAACAGAGGCAAAGAAATGGTTGAAACACAGGATTCAGTATATGGGTTTTCATACACTTCCGTCCTAGCAAAAGGAAAAGATTTAACATTATCGGAATGAAACAAGGAATTTAATAAGGCTTCTTCTCCCATCTCAGATGTTGCTGACATTGATGTGCTTCTGTGGGGATACACACATCTGCACTATCTAAAAGAAGTCATTCAAGTGAAAACATTTCCCAGTTGCCACAGTGCTCAGTGTGATTCTTATACACCATCATATAAATATTATTAGCTCACAAAACTCACAAAAATATTCCCACTAACCATTCAGGTCAGTGGAGCAAACTGGATCTGTCCCATTTTATCTTTCCTAGAAAAGAGAATGCACTTTAAAGCGTGCCCAATAAAATCACAATCCTCACAAGTCAGCAGGTTGTTGGCTTGTTTTTTCTGCTTTTTAGTGAAAGAATCCAAAAGGAGCAGGCCTATGAGCATCCAGCAAGCTAAGGGTGCATTATCTGAACACGTTCAATGCCTGTTAGTCAATAAAAGTACATTACCATGCCATCCTCCGCATTGCAGTCTAAGCCACACTACCTGCACAGATCTCCAATGCAAATAAATACAAACACCAGCTAAATCAGCATGCTGTGAAACTGTAAGAGGAATTCCTCTTTCTTTCCATGTTCCTCCTGGATATCCTTAAGCTAACTATTTTTAACAAAAGACGTTTTGTTCTGAATGCCCTGACCCAGAATTTGCAGAAGTATTTGGCAAGATTAAAATTAGTGAATCTTTAGGCTTCAGTTTAGCAACATATGAAAGCACTAACTTTAGGTATAGAAGTAGTGCTTTTGACTTCAGTGGGACCACTCACCTATTTAGAGTGAGGTGAGTGTTTACATATCTTGCTGAATAGGTGCCTTGGGGCTTTCTAACCATATGTCCTGAAAACTTTTGCCATCCTTAACTAAGCTTGTCGATACATTGCCATGAAAGGACCCTTTTTTCTCCCTCATTTTTTCTGGCATTGTGTTTTATTCTCATTGGAAAAACTATTTGAAGTTGTTTTGCACTAACTAAAATTTAAGCTACATCTGTCCAGCAAAAAAGGTAGTGCCCTTCCTTTATAAGACCTGAGTTAATCAGTGGAATCCTGCAGTAGGGAAGGAGGAATACTTTATACTCTGGAATAGCACACTGGCATGTAGCTTTTCCTGTTGGAAATACACTCCTTTTTCAAAGAAGTAGGCTCAGACCTTACACACACCAGGTTTTGCTTCATTTTTCAGAGAAGTATGGAGCTTTGAAAATAGAAAGATCATAGAGAGTTCTACACACACGTGCGCTCACACACAAAGAATGGTGAAAAGACAAATCCATGTGCGAATGCTAGTTAAGAATCCGATGTGAAGCGTACGGTGTGAAATATAAAGCAATGGAACAACAATTCTCTGATTGCTGTAACTTTAAAGGCTTTGACGGATTCATTTCCTATTAATGCTGGACAAGCAAAAGAAGACAATTGGGATCCCTTGGACTAGAGGAAAATAAAAATGATAAATGATTAAATCAACAAAACAGCAGAGACTGTGATTCAAAATATTTTTAGAAGACAGCTGTCCAATCCAAAAATATTTCCAATATTAGCAGAAAAGCCCGTAAGTAAAAATAAGCTTCATGTGTAAGAATGAGAGCAGACCCTGGAATGAGGGATTACAAATAAATTGGAGTAATCTGGCATACAAAAAGAAAAGGTGGCAGCTTGGATATGCAAACACGATCACCTATATTGAAAAGCTGTTGAAGGGTAATGAAGCAAAGGGAAAGCAGTAATGAAGAGCAAGGACCGAACTGGGAGGAGTGTCTGGAACTGTACTGCAATGTTGCTGGAATTCACGTTTAACATCAGGAAGAGGGTTTTAAACAATATTGTAACAAAATCTCCAGGTGATGTGAACTTGCTAAGCATTATGAATGATAATGAGGGCAGAAAAATATCATTGCAGAGCCAACAGAAATCAGGAGAACAGGAAGAAAGTGAGGTTCTGTTGGGAAAAAAATACAAGCTATAGTTGGTGGGAGGAAATACGGAAAGGAGGGAGGCTGTGAGAGAGAATTAGGGACTAATATCAGGATTGACTAGTAGTCAGTTCTGAATTTTCATCAGGATGCCAATGAGCGAGACCAATAGGAGTAAAAGAAGGTATCACTCTATGTGGAGAAATAATCACTATTCTCCTTGGCTTCTGATGTAACAGCACGAGGCAGACTGTGTCCTGGCTTTGTGTGCCTGATTCAGGCAAGCATTGACCTGCAAACTGTTCTTAGCAGGAGCTGAGGTGAAAAAGGCGAATCAGCACCAAGTAAGTGCAAGGCTACGAGCCACATCAGAGGAGGGCTCGTGCCGGTGTGGACAAAACAGGCCTAACCCGCAGGGGCAGCAGAATGACTGTGCTTCCATTTCCTCTTTGCCTGTGCCCCAGCCCAAGCAGCCAGCCTGGCTCCTTCCATCAGAACAGAGATGAGGTTTTGAAGTGATGGGGAAGGACTGCTGCCCCTCTCAGCAGCAAGCTACTGATAGCTCCTCTTCAAAAACTGCCCTACCCCAACTCTTGGGAAAGCCTTCTGGCCCAGCTACTCCCTTTACGTCTGCCCATCCCATGGCAGAAGCACCCAGCATCCACATTTGGCATCTCATTCTTAGAGAAGCCAAATTAAAATTTTCCTTTATTTCCAGAGAGTCTTATACCAACTTTGTGTCCATGAACAGCGACTCTGTGAGCACTGACCATACTCATCACATATGTCCCCCAGGCACCTCTGATTATTATCTGTTGTAAACTTAGACCTCTGCAGTTCAAGTGATTTCTTTGTGCTTCAACTTCTTCTCTGTTAATTTAGGATGGCAACGCTTTCAAGATCCTTGGCAAGAAGCCATTACAGCCACACCAAATTATATCACTTTTTTTCCTGGTTTCCATTCTCTATTAGGTCCCCACACTGCCCATTCTTTCAGAATACTGATGCCCTTAACTGTTTTCTGGCTTAACTCTCAGGCTTCTGTCCCCAAACTCATCCTGGCTACTGTGTTCCACTCTTTCTGCCTACCTAGATTTCTGGTCCCCACCACTTTCTCCATTCTCCTGTTTACTCCGTGCTTCTTGAGTCCCCATATGTGCAACAGTTGCTCATGTGCCCCCCCCCAGTTTGCCTATCTATCCACAGATATGGATATGCACACATTTTTACGTGGTCCAAAATACAGGCTTTTGGTTACAAAGGTTTCAGCTGGAGGGCATAAACTGGAAAGAGACAAGAAAGAGCACTTTCATGCTAAGCTTGCAACAGTCCTCAGCAAAACCTCCTCCGTCCTCCCTTCCCTGCAACCCCTACCATTGAGCTGGGAGTGTCACAAGAGAATCAATCTGCAACCCTGCGAAAAATAAAGAGAAACAATCACAAAAACAGATGGACATCTCCTAATCCCTGGTAGCTGAAGGCAGGATTTTACTCATGTTTTTAGAAGATTCATCTTTCTAAAGACCTCCATCAACTCAAATCTGTTCTTGTAGCAGAAGCTGTATCTGTCAGCTGCACTCTCACTTCCTTTTCCTTATCCATTACCATGTAAGCTATAGTTCAAAAAGTCATTTTTTTCAATTCAAATCAAATTCTCTGAACTCTAGAAGGAGACCTTCCCACCAGTGATTTGTTTCTTTCTAATTAAATAAAGTAATCCTTGAGACATCAACCCTTAAGAAGAATGTTTTCAAAGGCAGCTGCTCTGCTAATGAGACAAAATGCCTGGATGATGGCAATTTACTTACAGTCACCTCACAGGGGGACCTACAATACTATGCATTCTCTAGCAAACAGTGCCAGCACAGAACTAACACTACCCAGTGTGGGCTACATAAAGGTTTAGTCCACTTTCAGGATATTCTTAATCATTGAACTTAACATTTCTGAAAAATGGCAGAAGGTTCCATCCCACGTCGCAGCAGAACCCTGTATCGCTAAGCAGTGCCTCAGTCCTTTTACATGAAAGGATATGCTTAGTACATGTCTTCTTGGGCATATGACGAACAAGAGTGACAGGTACAAGAATTGCACTTTGCCTTATCTTGAGTAGGATAATGGCTTGTGTTAGGCTTGGCTCAGTCCACATGTGACTGCTCTGCATCCTCCAACTGACCTTCTAAACATCTGCCAGATGTCAACAGCTCAGAAGATTCCCTTAGGCACCACCTCCGCATGAGACCCTTGGCAGCATCAATGGCAAGAGGCTTGTGGAGCTCCCAGAAACAACAGGACAACACAGAGGACAGAGAGGCTGGCTGGCAAAGTGAGGATGCTGGTGCACGCACTGAGTTTCTGTCATGTCAAGAGATAGTCATAAACAAACAGATTCTTCCTCAACTAGTGCTACACATGCCAGTGTCAGTAAGGCTAAAGACACAACTAAAATACACACAGGCTGAAGCCTATGTGGGTAGACTCTATATGCCTCCACAAGGTAACGTTACCAAAAAAAGTCTGAATTATTTTTCACAACAAAACATAAGCAAACGTGGGAAGCAAACTGCAATTTAGCTCTTGAAGTTGTCTGATATACCAAAGCATTCTGTGTACTCTGGACTTCACCCAAAGCAAACATTCTACTACTTTTAAACACATCTGGAGGTCAATATAAATTGTCCTACCCTTAACATTAGTCCCACACAAACTGGCTAATATGCATCCACAAAACAGGGAGTAAAGTCATTTCTGAGGTCACATGAATGATTTGGCTTCACTTTCAAGTCCCACCGCAGATTTCCTGTTCGATCCTGCGTAAAAGGGTTAACCTCTTTGTACATCTCCATCTGCCAAACAGGGTAAATAACACCTGCCTCCTTTCTGGTAGTTTATGAGGCTCTGAGGGCATGTCTCCACCACAGGTGCAGGCACACCCAAGCTGGCTCCATATGAGGAGCACTAATTGTGTTCCTCATTTTTCTAGGAATTCAAATTAAAATGCTCAGTATTCAATTTGCCAAAGTGCTGAGTGCTCAGAACTGCAACTGAAGTCAAAAGGAACTCTGCTTGGAACAATAAAATAGATATATATTAACTGTATAATACTAAGTACACTGAAAAATCAGGCCAAAGGCATCTCCAATGGGCACCTAAAATGAGTGAGCATCTCTGAAATGAAACTCAGTGCCTCAGGTCCCCTCCTAGAAAACAAAAATAGCTTTATACATTTTAGGATGTTGTAAAAACATTATTCATTCATACTGTAAGGCATGTAAAAGCTAGAATGCTAAGTATCTTTTTAAAAAGCAAAAGGAAATTCTATCGGTAGTGCACAGCTTAAATGATCTGCAGTAAATAAGGCATGGGCTGGAGCATGGGGACAGAGGACGTTGAGTAGTTACCCACTGATCACCTGTCTTTCATTCTATACACTTACTGAGGAATAGACCTGTGGAACAACACTGTGCGATCACATCATACAAATCAGAACCTAAAATAAGGTTATGTAGACAAATTGTTTTATTTCCTACTGTTTTGGTGTCTGATTTTGCAACCACGTCATTCCTTTACTACAGCTTTTTTTGTAAAATTTAATTTACCTCAGGATCCATGGCTGGAAAAGAGAAATCTTATTCCAACTCTTGCATAAATCAAGAATAATTTCTTTGAAATTAATGGAATTAAAGTAACATAAGTGAAAAGTCAAACTTTCTGGCTTCTGAAAAGTGCAAGCTACATTTCAGCATTTGGATTCAGTGTACTAAAGCTAGGCAGCAAAATGGGGTGTTACCTATAGACTACTCCCTTTTTTTTAAGTCATTCTTAAAGTCTAGTGAAACTTTACAGAGCATCAATATCGAACATTCTTCTCTATCAGTCATTAAGAATAGCAGAAGTTTTGTAAGTCCCTACTATAAAGCTTTCACCTTTACCGCTACCAATCACCCACATAATCTCATAGTTTTAAATTTGGGGGTGATTCACACCTTTTACTCTCTCCCCCAGAAATCGGATAACACAAGCTATTTGTTGAGTTATCTGAAAAGATTAAGTGACATCACAAGGGTTCCGGGGAAGAAAGTAATCAGTACAACAGAGGGGATAATCAGGAAGCTGATTAGAATAAAGATACTGCTGTGATATAGCCCATTTGGGATTTAATGTATGAAAAGATAAAAAGATGAAAGAAGAGGAAGAACAAAGAGCAAGGGATAACAGTTCCTTGTAAAGGAAGGAGGAAAAGAAAGAAAGATATATGACCTTATATTATATAATTCTCCTAGCAAGTATATACTAACTGGTTTTTGTGTTGGTGACTCCTATTTGGTCATGTTAGAACAGGGTTTGAATAAAATAAGGAACTGTGCTGTATGTCTGCTTTAACAAGTGCCAAGCCAAGTGATTTACAAAAACACTCCAGCTCCTCATACCTGCAATGACATTTTGCAAGATTCTTGGCACATGCCACACACTGACGGTTGTTTGCCACCCTCCATCCGAGAGGTGACAGCATTTCATGCTGTTTTTTGTCAGCACCTTCAAGAGCATCTCAGTTTTGAACTCAGTTTTTCTTTCCTCGTAGAAGAGTTTGGTCATCCTAGCACTGAGGCATTGCTCTGCACAGGGAAGTTCAGCGAAATGAATGGGGAAGGAAGAAGAGCAGCAGCATGTTCATTAAAGAGAAATAGCCCCGAAACATGCCTTAGATGATGTCATACATGTCATACCTCATACATGCTTTAACTAAGCTCTGTAGTGCTGTGATCATCACTCATTCCTGTTCCTGCAGTTCCAGGAGACATCTGTGCTGCAGCTGGAGACATCTGTGAATGTTTGTGCACAACTTGTCAGAATAGGACCTCTCTGGACCCCTTCTGACATAGCTGAACTTTGCAGGGTAAATATTGTTCTCAAATCTTCAAGCTACATGAAAACTGTTGAAAGTGACATGGTGAAAGAAAGGCTTGGTCCTACTGGGACTATCAAATAATGTGTTGCACGGGACTTGGTGAACAAACACATGAATAATTTGGTCCCCCAACAAGGAGCTCGATTTGACATTACTCTAGTGCTTCTGACATTCCTACAGCTAGGGACTGCTACAGGGAAAGCTAGGCTGGCTGCAGTCTCAGTGGCTGAAACGGCCACCCACACGTGGTGTTGAAAGAAGGCTACTTGAAGAACAGATGACAGAGCAACTGATTCCCGTTCACCCAACTCATGTATCCCAGCACAAAGTCAAGTGGCATTCAAATTAAAGTGTGCTAGCTTTTAAAGATAGGCCACAGAAGATAATCACGGACAGATGGGTTGTATGTGTGCTCACTGCTTCATGGAGAATCACACATCCTTCCTGAAATTATTTCAATCTCTTGAGTGTGGCACACAGTGATCTAAGGATCTGTGGGATCCAAATGCTTCCTATTTCAGTGTAGGCAGCAGAAAACTAGTGTCCTGTAGCATGGTCCCCAGTGTGTTCACCAGACACTTGGTATCAGGGCTTCTTCTCGCCCTCTGCATCACTACAGACTACACATATTGGCTTTGCTGCCTGCTAACCAGCTACCTCCTAAGAAGCTGCAGCTGCCTGTCTTGGGAGCTTTAAACACAGGCATTTCTTGGTAGCAACAGTACCGTGACCTTGTATTTCCACGACCAACTGTGTTTTCAAGTCCCATTTAAAGCAAATTACTTTCTGGGGGGCTGAGCCACACGTTGACCTCACAAAACAGGTCTCTGCCTTGCTTCCAAAGTGACAATCAACAATTCAGTATGAGAAAACGAACTTCTGTGATTAGATCCCAGTTGGGTTGGTTTCTGGAGAGCAAGATGTGGAGTGCCAACGCTGTGCCTGTGCCTGATAGGAAACACCAGCAAAGAGGGGAAGGGATGGAGTTACAAGCCTCACATTTTTGTGAGGGAAATGTTACACCTGCGAGCGCTCACCGCACCACATCCTTGCATTATTTTCGTTCGCACGCGGCCGCAGCACGACGACGGGCTCGGGTCCTGTCTCCGCAGCGTCCCCGGAGTTCGCTCCCGGCCGGGACGGGCGCTCTTGCCCCGGCGCTACCTGCTGCCTCGTCGGCCCGCTGTCTCTCCCGGGGAGGGCGGG
>NW_009232887.1:0-19696 GCF_000690835.1 Fulmarus glacialis
CTTAGCAGAGCCGTAACTTTCTGTTTCTCTTAGTAACTTCACTAAATAGGTTTAGTGCATTCTGTTTTCTTCTCAGGAGAATCAGACTAGTTCAGGCAGATTTTAAAACTGCGTATCTCCATTCAGATTTAGCCAGAGGTGCTGGAATTTTTTTTTCTTAAAGTACACAACTGAAAAATATTTTCAAGCACAAACTTTTAGTAGCAAACTGTTGATGAAGGAGCAAAATGGTTTTATCAACTTGCTTTCCCAATCCAAACAAAAATACATACAACTTTTATGTCTGCAATAGTAAGGCTGCAGACACTTCACCTATTATTGTTGATCTGTGTTTTGTTTTAATCCTAGATCAAATGAAGACCTCTGAAAAAATGAAAAAGGAAAAAATGGGTGTCTTCAAGGTCCTAGAAGAATCATCAGATTCCAATGCAGAATGTGTGTTCTAATGTGCAAATGTGGCCTGTAGTCTTACAGGATAAACATATGACTGACATCAGATCTTCCAGAGATGTCACTTACATACTGATCCTTTATGCTGACTTTCTTTAAGGCCTTGTTCAAATCCCTTGTGTTCTTTCAGTGAATTTTAGCATGTTCTACAGTATAATGCAGGTGATAGTTTCATGTTGTAGCTTTGGTAGGCTCTCACAAAGAATTAAGAAGATGAGCATGTTTCACACTTGCAACTAGCTCTTGTGATCAGTGGTAAAAACTGGCAAATTTATGTAAAAAAAAAAAAAAAAATCCTAAAGTGGAAGTCCTAAAATACTTTTTTTTATATCGTGTCAATTATGGTTTTATTTGGAAGGGAGAGAACATGTGCCTTTGTTACAGCCAATTGTGTAGCTTCTGTTTTTAACTTCTGCAAATTATTTTGATTAAATAAATGTCTGGTTTGTCCTAAAGGTGTAGGGTTTTTAGCATAGCTTCTTGAGTAAGCGAAGCTTATGTTGTGTCCATTAATTCACGCTTTCCCTAATAATTATAATCTCTTTTTCCCAGCCTACAATCATTTAGCACATTAGCCAATCTCACACATTTAAAAAAAAAAAAAAAAAAACCACAAACAAACAAACAAAAACCCCCACCAAACCAAAACAACCCCACAACAAACAACAGGCAGCTTGAATGAGCCTAAAAAACCCTGAATTTTTCTGGTGCAGACATTACTTCTGTATTGACGGGCTTGTCAGCTTGGACAGCTGAAGTGCTGGTTTGAAGCACGTGGAGGGAGCTAAGCGTACTGGAAGGGGAAAGTGCAGAATGTCTGGGGGTGTGTGGTACTTTCTGGGAAGGGAGGGTTTGAGGCTACAGCGGGGCAGAAGAGACAGGTGAAGGATATTACTTGCATATGTAGCCTCTAAGAGCCAGCTGTAAGCAATGGTTTTCAACTTGGGCATCAGGTAGCTTTTAAACTTTAAATTCTGGTTTGTGAAAATGTCATCTAGGTGTAATAGAAGCTGCAGTCATGGAATTGCAGCTGGAGCTGTCACAGTTGCAGTTGTGCTAGTTATGCCAAGGCATAGGTAACATGGAATAAAATAAAATCGTACCTAACCTATCAGACTTCGGAAACTGGTTTCCAGTCACTTCATGATCATTCTTGGTCTCCATAGAGAGTAATCTGTTAGCCTGATGTAGAGAAAGTTAGTTTATATTAGTGAGAGATGTTTATCCTTACCTCTGTAAGGGAACAAATAAATCTGTTAAGTTAATGAGTAGGCTGGCTTTGACCTTTGCCTGTTGAAAGCCCTGTCTTGTTTCTAATTGCTGAAGACAAAAGTTTCTAAGTTTTCGGCTCAGTTACTTATTAGCCTGAATAATGCAAAGTCCAACATGTGCTGTCTCTGTGTGTTGCTTACATTTGCTGAGCTACTATGCTAGTCTCCTTTATGCATTATTTCGTGCTAGCAAAAACCTACTACAAGATTTAAGAGTAAATGATGTATCTACAATAGTATCTAAATGGAATAATTGTAAAAGTTTTGATAATAACTGATATAACTGCTTCCACGCAGGCTTACCTAACTTTTGAAGCCTGATTTACCCTGCCCAACCTGCACAGCTACATGAATGTCACTGCAGGGCAATATGGTGGAAAATAAAAATGAGCAAGAGTTTCTATCCCATAGCCAGCACAGCTAGGATTTAATAATAATTGCTGCCTTCCTAAAAATGCATAAACTAGCATTAGTGCTAGTAATAATGGCAGCATTAGTGAAATGTAGTCACTGTTTAGTGGGGTGGAGCTTGATGTTATTTAGAGAAACTTTGCAAAGCTGTGGCTGCTTTTCTCGCCCACCTTCAAAAAGCGAAAGCAATGCACACTTTTTGCTTGCTGCCATAGAGGACCCCATCTCTCCATCCCCCCCCCCTTTTTTTTTTGCTCCCAAAGTACTGTGAAAGTTGATCAAAGCAAGCACAGTGCCGCCTTGGCATGACCTTTCATTTCTTATTCCTGCAGTCAAGAGTAATGTTCACACTTGTCCACCGAAGCTGTGAAGGGGCAGTCCAGCATTTGTGCACTTAATGCCTACAGGCAAAGTCTGGGGCGTGCTGTAAGGGGTGCTGGTGTTTCAGAAAGCAGCCTTCCTTTCTTTAGATGGGGGAGATCCACAAGTAAATGCAGTAATAACAATGTGAGGATGTTTGGGGTGGGGGGGTGCTGGTGCTAACAGTTTTAAATTGTTCTGGGTGAAATAATGTCCCCTTGATTGTCCATTAGAGGGAAAAAATATTTCAGCGGATACAAAACAAATTCTTGAAGCGTAGATTTGTCTTGGTGACTTGGAAGCAGTGCTTCTGTCCCATGCTGCATCCAGATACACTCAGCGGTTGTTCCTCCTGTTGGGGGTGTCTGTGGATGTTTGAGTTGTTGAGACCAAATGCATGGACAGAAAGGTGGGGTCTCGGCTTGCTTGTGTGTTGCTACTGTGTGTCTATTTGCAAGTTTCTTTTTCTTTTTTTTTTTTTTTAAATCTGGCGAGCAGCTCATATTCTTAGTTGGGGAGGGCTAGGGAGAGGCTGCTGCTGTTTTTTCTAGGTGATGACAAGAAAATGTGTGGTAAACTTATCTCACATGTTAGAATCTATTTAATGGCATTTCACCAGCACTCGAATGCACTCTGCAGGTACCATCATTTGGGTATTTTTACATACCTGCCTAGCAAAGATGACGTTTGAGCTGCCAAGACCCCACCTTGATAACAGACTGAGCTCACAGGGTTGCCATTAGCAAATGAAACTTAAATGTGCAAGTTGGAGCAACTGGCCATGCTGCTTGGTGCTGTTTTGCTGGGGGGAGGGTGGTGGTGATGGTGTGGGGATGAGGAGGAAACAATGAGAGGTCTGTCTTGATGATGATGTTAGGTTTTTTTGGGGTTTTTTTTTTGACCCTTTTCTATCTGCTTTATCTCCTGGGGGCAGCTCTGTTGAGTCACTGCCAGCAGCGGGGTCTTTTTAACTGTGTAAACAGTGGTTTGTGTTCTCAGCTCAGAAGGGAGACGTGCTACTCTGTCCCACGCAAGCCCTCTTCTCCAGCCTGCCGGGGCCCACGTCTTACGCTGTGCTCGCAGCTTTTCCATGCCACCGCTGAGCGTGGCACCCCTTGCCATGTGGAGGGGGCTCCCGCGAGCCAACAGGCAGCTGCAGCCCACAACCACCCTCTGCTACACAAGGAGAAACGGGAGATGTGGCAGTGGTGGGGAGAGGCCACAGCCAGAAACCCAAGTAATCTGTGTTAAAAATGACAGAATGGGCTCTGTGCTCTGTGCTCTGCTGCACACCTACGTGAGACAATCCCTCTTTGCCAGGAGGTTAGCTCACTTACAAACCGCCTGACACTCTTCAGATAGGAACATTTTACATATTATCTTACATTATTGTTAACTTCTGGAGCAGGCGGCTCAGTGTGGTTGCAGGCATGACCCGATTTAACCTATTTTGTTATTGTTGACAAACTCCAGTTGCCAACTGTTAAACTCCAGAGGAATTTGGAAAGTCAGACTACAGTGAACACTGCAGTTGCCAAGTATTTTGTTCTGCATCATAAAAAAAAAAGAATATATTCGTTTTTTCAGCGAGCAACAGCAGAGAGTGATGGAGCTACAGCAGAGAGCAATCGAAGTCCTCCCCGGGTAATGAATGTAAATTGCCTCGGCTAGCCTGTTCCCATAGTAATAAATTGGATCAATACTGGTATCTGCATTAGAAACCTACACCTCCAAGGGCCTTTTGTAGTTCCCGACTCCTGCGTCAAGCCCCGCGCAATCAGTGTTTTCCCAGCAGCGCTGCCAGCCTTCACTGCAGGGGCTCGCCCGGGGCGATAAAGCACACAGCCCTGGACAAAGCAGGTCTGTCTGCAGTGCGGGGCTGGGGTGGGAAGGGCAGGGGAAATGCCAGGCATGGTTCAGGCTTTTCTGTCCTGACCTCCTGACGCAAGAGAAAGCTCGTGAGGTTATCTGGAACGAGCCACATCTTGCTGACAGACGCTTGTACAGTACGAAAACATTTGGTGACTTTGCACGCGCTGGAGGGCTCAGCCCACACGCTGGCGTTGGGGTGCAGCACACCAGATGGCCCCAGCGGCCAGCATTTTCTTCCTGCAAGGCAAGCAGCCAGCCACGGGTGGTGGGCAGCCAGGAGCCCCCAGCCTGCCAAGAAAGTGGGGAGCAAGGAGTGTGCAGTGCTGGGAGCAGCCAGGGTCCCACGCCACAGCAGGGCCTGAGCACTGATCTGAGATGCAGCCAGAGCAATCTGTTCCTACAGGTTTACACCTTCAGCTCTACAGGTCTGTGCTCCGCCACTACGCTGGCTTTGTGTCCAGTCCAGCCTGCCTGCACCTGCCAGTGCGGCAGCATGGAGAGCCTTTCCCTGGCGAAATGCACTGTGGAGGGGAGAGAATTAACCCCCATTAGCAGCAGTAAGGGGAGATGTCACCCCAGCAGGCCAAAAAAATCCCACTCTCACCTTGAAAAATGAAGCTGCTTGTGTTAGTATCTGGAGTTTGTGCAGGTGTGGGTGCAGGCATGTGCCGGCAGTACGGAGAAGCCAGGCTTTTCCCAGGGATGAGCCAGATGAGGCGTTTGCTGGTTGAGCTATGCTATCCTCGCCTGCTTGCCACTCCCATAGAAGGAGCCTGAGGGGATGAGCTAAATTTAGCTGGGTTGGTGAATTAGTACTCTCCCCAACTTGCCAAAAAGCTGTACAGTTGATCTGGACAACGGGAGGCTTATAATCTTAGTGACAGGTCAGCTTTACCTCAGATGAGGATTGGGTTTTAGGTTGTGGTTTGGGGTTTTTGGTTTTTTTGTTTTGGTTTTTTTTTTTTTTTTTTGCAAGGCAGCTGTGCTGTGGTGTGATTCATCCTGAATGAGAGGAAATACAGGGTGCAGCAGTAAAGCATTGCTGAAGATGTCCAGGACTTTCCAGGACAGGTACAGGACCCCATCTGTAGCTGTTGCAGATGCACCACTAACCCCAGGGGTGGAGGTGGACCCATGCCTGCCAGAGAGGGCCTGTACGCAGCTACAAATCCTTCTGTTTTCAACCTCTGGCAATTTGTTTTAAAGCAAAGATGACACTACATCTTAGAAAACATTTATTTTTACACCAAAAGAACAGCCAGCATCTCATTCAGAGAGGTGCAAGCAGAGCAACAACTTCACCGCAGACCACCTCTTTGCTACTCATGGGTGAGGCACTGCTGCTCGGGCACCATCAGCCCCTCATCCAGTGCACATGGGGCATGTGCCCCCTCCCGACATCACCCCCAAAGGCACCTTCCAGCAGCCATGCAGCCCTGGCGGCACAGGGAGCAGGGTGATGCCCCTGGCAGCCACACGGGGCCTTGCACAGGGGACTGTCCCAAATATCTGCAGGCAGAAACAACCATGTCCAAGGGGTCTGCCCCGGGTTGGACGAGGGGGTGTGTGGTGGCGAGGCCCACCCTGCCTGCACCCAGCCGAGCGGTGCAGGGGGGAAGCTGGCACGTAATGGACTGGGACGGACAGAACAGGCCCAGGGACTACAGCCACTCAAACCTTCCCATCTTTGCTCCAGCACTCCCTGGTTTTCAGCAAGCATCAAGTGGACATTTTTTCATAGAGGTCAGTTTGTGACCGTGGGGAACGGAGGGGCACCTGGGTGATGTGGTAACGGGAAGCACTGAAGTGCCCGGTCCTGTCGTCACGAAGCAGTGCTGGACGCAGAGGAAGCAGCTCTCGGCTGCCTTGCACCGGGGACAGGCCACCAGTGCCAGCTATGGTCTGTGGCTTGGCTGTGCCCACCTGGCCCTTGCTGGGTGCCAGCAGGCAGCTGCTAGCAGCAGCTGGGCAGCATGCGAGACCAGTTTGACTCAATTTTGTAATTCCCTCCCACTGTTCTCCAGGGTAAACACAGCCATGCACTGCACACCTCTTCTGCTGCCCTGGGAACCCTGGTCCAGTGCAGAGGGACACCAGGAGAAAGCAGACACATCTGCCTTGTGGATTCACCCCGTTTATTGAATGCAAACAGAAGGCAAATAACTGGGACACAGAAGAGTTGTAATCTGACTTTGGCCTCTGATTTTCCTGTGCAATTGACAGCACAAAGGAGGAAAGAAAAAATAATTTTGTGTAGTAAAAAAAACCCAAACAGTGAAAGAGGAGACGAAAAGAATGTTGAACAATTAGTGACATCTCATGTGAACAGATGGAGGATTAATAATGGCAAGGAAATTCAAAGCCATGCCTAGCATTCCGTATTGCAAACAAGATTGGGGGGGCAGGGGGCCAGGGACGATGCTTCCCAAGGAAAAGCAGCAGAGGAGAAACCATCCACACTGGCTTTGTGAGCAGCACAGTTTACTTTGGGAAAACGGTGACCACCTCATAGCCCTCCGGGGGAACCACCCGCTCCCGGGCATGCTTCTCGCAGTAGATTTGGTCTTCCACGAAGAAGTGTCCTTTCTGCTTCAGGTTGGTGCCACAGTCGCTGCACACATAGCACTCGGGGTGACGCTGCTTGTCCCGGATCTTCACAAACACCCCTCTGGGGAAGGAACCAGCACCTCTCAGTGCCAGACACCCACCACTGCCTCCCTCCTTCCCAGCCACCTCCCACCCAGCCCAGACCCACACCAGCACTGAAGGTGGATAATTTTCTCCTGCTCCCAACAAGTCAAAGTATAGGCCCTACCTCTGGTCAGGCAGATGTTAACAGCACTTTTAGAGCCCAAAGTGCCAGCGTGGGAGCCCTCCTCTGGAAAGTGTTTCCTGGCCTGCCTAAGTTTCACAGGGACAGGTCTATCACCTGTGGTGGCAAGACTCACTGTGATGGCATCTTTAGCTGGCGGCTGGAGACAGCGCAAGAGCCTTCAAATGCCCAGGACCAAATGACAGGCATCAGCTTGACCATCTGGGGGAGCAAAATCCAGGTCCAAACCAACTGGACTGCATAACAAATCCAGAAATGACTGTCACCACTAACCGAAGGGGATGAAGGCTGCACAGCCAGCCACTGCCCTTTTGCTAGTGATGGACACACCAGGTATGTATGGGAGAAGCACAGAGGCCAGATCCTGGCTCTGATCTCAGACTGCTGCTCTGGAGCTGCAGTGAACGCATCCAGCCAAATGTGGGCCAGCTCTTACTGGAAAACTTCACAACTTAATCCACCAATGATGAGAAAAACTACATAGCAACTCGTTAACTACCACCAGCAACAACACAACAATTTGCCAGGAGTATTATTTTGTTCCAGCAGCCATCTATATTTTCCATAATTCATTAGTTTTTAGTGCTATTCATAGCCTTGTGCCTTCTCTCCAGCTCTACCCAGCTGGTAGAATAATTGTAGGGTTTGTCTCTGATTCATATTTTACAGGGTACGGATTGCCTCTGTAATGACTCTGCCGGTCCTTGGCGCTCCAGGCATGCCAGGACCATGCAATCACAGCATAGTGGGTCTCAGCAACAATCTGATAGCTTGTGGTGGGCGGCATGGGAGAAATCTGAATTATTCCATGTTGATGCAAGTAGGCTACCAGCTCTTGACTGCTGGAGTCAACTGTTAAGCTAAAGGGGGTGGTAGGGAAGAATTTGTGGTTGAGAACCTGAACAGTGAATCAAAGACATGGGTTGGGTCCCTCGTGCTGTCACACGGTACAGCAGCTCTGTATCGAACCCATGCCCCTGCTGTGCTGGAAGTCGGACATCCCCACATAAAGACAACAAAAATTATGTCTGCGTAGACACAGCGGAGGTGTGTGGTCTTACAGCAGAGTGGGGAGCAGAATGCAGCTCTCCCAGCCCACATTGCCTGTGACCAGCAGGGCAAGTCCCCACTCCATGGCTGGGAGTGCCAAGGCATGAAAAATCATTAAATACACAGGCCCTGAATGGAAAGCTCATTTAGTTGCTGGGTGCTATAAGCAGATTTCAGGTAGGAAGCAAAACACTGCAGCAACAACTGTCTCCAGGTTTGTCTCACAGGGACTTGCTCTGGTTTCTATTGATATGGATCTGTAGAGGGAAACCCAACTCCTGCCTCACTGCAGGGAACTGTAAAGTTAGAGTTATCAAAGCTGGTGAGAATAAACATGCCTTGAGCCGGCTCCTGGATGCACTGGATGTGGGTAGGTGAAGTGTTTCGGGTGCAGCGCCTCAGCCCCTCGCACAGGCATGGGATGCTCGGCCACAGCCTGCAACCCCAGGGACAGGCTTACTTACACGATGCCAGATCCACACTTCTCGCACATGGGCAGCTTCTGGGCATTCCCAATCGATGAGGCCACCTTTGTGGTGGGGGCTTTGACGCTCCTAAATCCAGATGGTTTGGTAGGGTCTCCTGGGGGTGGAAGGAGAGTGCTTGAGAGCATGCGAGATGTGTGGCTCTAGGCTCTTCCTCCCAGGCAGATGCTCTGCTAGGGAGGGGTGATGTTCTTTAACCCCAGCTCTGAGGCAGGGATTCATGCATGGAAAGGGGACAGGGATTTAGGGGGGTGTGGGGAGGCGGGAGAGAAGGGACACAGGTGAACCTGGCCCTTGAAACCCGAGGGCCTGAGATTGTGGGCAGTCAGATGAGATGATACTGTCTCTTCTCATCTTAAAAGCCTATCAGACTTTAGCTGATGTGTCTCGCATGCACAGATGCACAAAGCAAAGCAAAGCCTCAGCCCCAACCTTGGCAGCACCAGAGTCTGCCTGTTGTGTCCTGATCACACACAAAGGGTCAAACTGATTGCCACATTTGGGCTCAGAAAGAGGAGGTGGGTGTCCTAGCAGACTAGGGAGGACTGTCAAAGTCCTTTTCCAGTCTGCTGTCTGGAGTACAGTGGGGCTGGCTCCCCCAAGACTCCTGGAAGAGCTGGTTAAGAAACTCCTTGTCGTGGCAGGGCCCTGGGACACTGGGGATAACCTTGTGCCCTCCTGCTGCTGCGTAGCTTGCTCCAGGGAAGGTATCTCCCTAGTGCAACCTCTCTGGGGCAGGGATGTCCTGCAGGTCCTTCACAGGAGACATCTGCTGACCTGGATGCCTACAACAGCAGTGGATCCTAGATGGAGGATACAAGGCAAGCCTTTAAATATCTGCAGTGAAAAAGGAGCCTCTTACAAAATGACACCATTGATGTGACTAGTCTTATCTATATGATTTTTGCAAGAGGTTCAACACCAGGCAACAAGGGAAGGAGGACTGCAGAGACTCCCACGATGTTTCAACAGAAACAGAGGGAGTTGATGGGCAGACCCGTGCCACCTCAGACTGGGAGGGATGCTGATAAAACTCTTCTGACTAGTGTCAAGCCAAGAGCATGCTGCACTGGTTGTTCCTGGTGTAAGGGAAGGACAAACTCTCCAAAGGCACATCCTGATGACCAGCAAGGTCAGGCACATGTCGCAGTCTGGGGCAGCACCACTGAGAGAAGAGCTGAGGGGAAAAGCTGGGGAACTGCCCGCTGCACCTCCCTGTCACCCAGCCGAGCGCAGAGAGTGGCCTGAGTGTCACCGCTCACCCGTGGGGCGGGTGACACTGCGCTGCTCTGCCTCTGGAGCAGCCTTCAGCTCAGAGGTTTGCATCCGGCTCCATGCAGAGATGCTGGTCCAGAGGTGCAAGTTCCCTAATGGGGGCAACAGCCCATGCACCCTCCAAACACAGCAGGAAGCACCTGGCCTCCAACAGAATTATTGCAAGTGACACCTGCTGGGGAGGAAGAAGCAGCAACCACATTTTCAAGCTCTTCCCTACCACCTCTGCTCATTCTCTCTGCCTCAAACAGCACTTTGCTCGCATCAACAACATTGACAGCATGTTTTTAAATCTCTCTAAAGGAATCAGCTTAATCAAATACCCATGGAAACATAACCTGTTCCGTCCTGCAAAACACCCTCCACCTAAAAGCTCAGGGTCAGGTCTAAACACAGACCAGCTGTGGGGCTTCCACACACCAGCACCCACACACAGTCCCCATGTCCGGGGCCAGGCTCTCAGCTGGTGTAGGTCAGCACAGCCGACAGTGATGCCCCGAGGGACTTGTCCCAGCTGAGGACATAGGTCCCTCTGCTGCTCACAAGCCATTGCTTGAAGACAGGTTGGGAGAAGCAGCCAACAAACATGCTATTTATCTGCTGTTTATCACCACGGACATGATCTGACTCAGCAGTAGCAGTGTTTCAGCCTGGCCGAGCGGTGCGGCAGGCAGGGGCATTGTCTCCTCAGGAACAGACAAACAGACATTCCTTTGGGGCTGCGTAACCTCCCGGCCCTGCTCTGCATGGGTGATTATCAGCTCACGGTGGAGCAATGCCAAAGCCTATCCTGGCCTGTGATTGGGCAGGCAAACCTTGTGCCAGAGAATCCCAATAATGCTGCAACTCTTCAAAGAAAGATAAAATAGAGAGGGCTTTTGCTTCTTATCTTCTTCAGCACTACTAAACACGGGGGAGGACCTCGGATGTGTGAGAAGTCCCCACTACTCCAGTTCCTTCCATGCAGGAGCTGAACCCTGAAGGGCAAGTTGCAAACACTCAATATTTAAAAGATGCTTTCAGGTCGATATTTTAACAGCATATCCAACATCCTGATTTCTTTCTTCCTATTGTTTCCTTATTTCCTTCATTTTGCTCTTTCCTTACAGATCTCTCAGACCTATCGGCACTTGGCAGATCTGTTTCCCTTTGTGGCAAATATCTCAGCACCAGGCTTTTGTTGGATGAAATTGAATGTTCCACTGCCAAGCTAATAACACAAAAGACAAAGTCTCAACTGGCCTAAGGAAAAAAAAGTCATTCTTGGAATTCTTGTCCTATTTATTTGTTTATTTTATTTTATTCAAGGGGAGAAAAGAGTACGATTTGGCCTCCACATAAGTTAATTGGCTTTTTTATCTTAAAGTCTATAGCCCTGACCTACACAAGTCCAGATGCCAGATCAAGAATGCCAAGCAGAGCAAAGGTTCAGAGATTAAAAGCTATGAACTGCTCACTGTAACCCAGCTTCCATGTTTTTACATTCAGCTGCAGAAATGGATCCTTTTTCTTGTGTAGAGGGATGGAGATCAGAAGCTTTACGACTCACTGAAGAGCCCTATCTTGTGGTATCATTCAAAGTCTTGAATCTAAGATGGTCTTTAATCAGTGAATATTATCTTAAAAGGGCAAAACTTTAGAAAGTAAAGAAGAGCTTTTGCAACTTTTAAAATTCCTTCTTGATAACTAAATATTGTAGGGGTTTATTTCTTGAGCACTCACTCAATGAGTAAGCAACGATATGGGCCCATAGACACTCAAACTAATCAAAAAGAAGAAATTTAGGAGTAAAGTTAGTGAAAGGGTCTGTTTCTGTGGAAACCATCTACACACGCTATCTTGAACAATCACCAGCTAAGGAAGGAAAATAAAGTTTTAGATGTTACTCTTAAACACTGTACACAGCCCAAGGAATCGCAAAAAGGAAGAGCACACTCAGATTAGGTGTGGAGTGAGTGCTTACCTTTCTCTTCTGACTCCAAAATCTCTTGCAACACGAGGAAGGAAGCAGATTGTCTGGGTGGCTCATTTGACTCTTGATTCTCCTGGAGCATCTTGTAAACCTCAGATTCTCTGTCTATGACAATGCCGCCTGGGGCCTGGTTATGCTGATCTAAACTGAGGAAAGGACAGAAAACACACTTGTGAAACGGCTGAAAACTAAAGCCTCTAGCAAAATTTTCACAATGCATCATATGACTGAAGAATGAATGTGCAAAACAAACGCACAACAGGACGCCATAAAACACGGAGGTGCTGGATGTGCTCGCACAAGACAGCTGCAGCCCGGGTAGGATCGGCACACGCTAGGCTATCCGCGTACGCCACTCTCAATGGGTTCTCACCGACCGCCTCTGGCCAGTCCCCAAGTGTTTTCCCTGCTTCGCAATTACTATATACTCCAGAAACTAAAACTTTCTGCCCAGGAAATCACTGCTTTGTTAATAGGAAAATAAAGAACTCATGCTGGGATGGGAATCCCACATGGTAGCTGTGCCATCTATGAATGTTCCTTGCATGCATAAACTACCCTAGACTGCTACCTTACACCGCTGTGAATCTCAAATTAAGTAAAGTTTATTCCATTAAAAAGAAATCTTTGCAATTACACTATGAATTGGTCCTAAAGGCCACCTTCACAAAGTAACAGCTGTAGGATCTAACTAAAAGATCCTCTGATTGGCAATAATTTAATTTGGTTTTTAAGTGAGTGTTATTATTTCCATTTTATAGGTGGAGACTCTGAGCCACAGCCCATTTACAGCATTTAACTAAGGTTAATGAGCAGGTCAAGGGCAGAGGAGATCTCTGCCTGCTAAGACTAAGCCCTCCTTTCAGCTGCCTCCTGAGGTGCTGCTGCCGCCACTCATGTCACGAAGGACTTGCACCCTCAGCCTAGAGCCCGAGGTGCTTCAGGGGCAGCTTTTCACAGTGCAGGGTGGCTGAAAGGGTGGGCATTGTGCCACCGGAAGGGTCTTTAGGGGAAAAAAAAGAGGCTGGAGGCAATACTTAGGGTGTTCTCCACATCCAGTGGGCACAGGATAAACTACAGGCTTAAAACTGCAGGAGGATACTCAGAATATCCCTTGGGAAAAGATTTGTTTGGTGTCCAACAGACACCAAAATACCAGAGGAGATGGTTGTGGACAGGTGAGCAATCTCCATACTAAAGGATTTAAAAGAGTCTGGACAAATATCTGCTGGGAATGATTTAAAGCAATGGTTTAAATTGACCAAATGCTAGGGTAGGGGATGGACTAAATGACACGGGAGGTTCCTGCCTGCCTTGTATTCTGTGGCTGGAATAAAACATCTCCGGAAAAATGACACAACTGACAAGTCTCTTCTGACAGCTCAATTACACAATGCAGCCTTATAAATGTAAATGGTCTATTAGGTTTTACCATCCCTGCACCCTGTGATTGCCTGAAAAGTACATAAAGATCCTGAAGTTCAGACTAAATTGCAGAGGGAAATCTCTTTCTTGAAGAGGCAACTGCATACTTCCCATGCCAACGTGCAATTGAGTCATCTGGGAGTTACTCTACATAATAAACTCTTCAAGCATCAGAGGTAAAACCATCGCACGTGTTATAAAATGCTACTTCCATAAAAAGAATTTCATAAAATGTTTCCATCTTTAGTAATTTTCAGTGGAGCAGGAAGCACATTAGACTTGCAAGCAGTTGAATCCTTGAAGCCTGAGTCTTATTTACTGAAGCCTCTCATCCAAAATAAAATAATGACGTGCCTTCTATTACACAGAAAATGTCCTAGGTTACCCCAAATGAATCCATGCTCCACATTACATTCATCTTACGTAAACTCATATACTCCCACCACTCTATCCACCCATAAAAACATTAGGCAAGAAACCTGTCATTGCATACTAAGAATGTTTTACTAACGCATTCAAAAAGCAAAGACTAAATCATCTTAAAGAGCACTAGAGTCAAACAAAGCCATCACATTTCAACCATGCATTGTGACAGTGTGCAAAACTTACACATCAGCTCTCCCAGGTATGCACCCTATAGATATACTTGCATATACAAGACTTCCGAAAGACTATAAAAACCCAAATCCTAGCATTTGTACTAGCAGAGTGAAATACCTCAACTTGTCAGGGCAGAAGGCTATGCTGCTTAAAGAAAAAAAAAAACCACCAAAAAGCACATGCATCTTTTGAATGGGCAAGGCCACAGCCACAGGAATTGTGCCTGCAGGATAATGAGTCTCCATATGTTGGCTGATTTATGGCACCTCCTGTTACATGGGTACTTTATCTGCAGCAATCACCAGCAACTGGTGTCGTTTTCCACGTGCAGGAGTTCCCTGATGCCGAAACTTTGTAGAGTCAACTCCAACCTTTACTGGATTTCAGACTTACACAACCATTACTGAATTTCACTACTTGCAATGCTGACTAAATAAGACTGGATCATTGAGCTTTGAAAATTGGCAAGAAGATGGTAATAAAAACCATAAAGACACAGCCTTACACAGTGTCTTCAGAAAAGCACAGCTTATTCTTTACTAATGTCATTTTACTCTTTTATGCTAGCACATTTTGTAAAGTCTACAAGGATCTCAAAGCTGGGCTACAGGAAGGCCCAGTACTTGGAGCACTCACTTTTGCAATGAAACAACTGCTGATGCCTGGGGCTCCTTTGTGAGTGTTATCAACTGTCCGGACCAGCACAGCCAGCCAGCGGAGTGTGACCACTGCTGGCATGCACGGTATGGACTACAAGCCAGAGCACTGACTTACAGCAAGTAACTGGACCGAGTAACAAGGCAGGAGTAAATCCACAGCCTCCCATTATCTCTTGGCTGCTGGCACACGGCAAAGCTTGGCTGTGTGGGTCCATGGGACGCCAGCTTTTCTGCTTTGAAGCACATGGTGCTCAGCCCAGGAGGGGATTGTGAGCGGCTGAGGAGCTATGAGATCTGGCTGTGCCCTTTCGCTCTGTCCCACGGAGGCCACGGGACTGACCACCTCCCTGGACCTCAAGTCACACAGCTGCAAGCTGCTTGGTCACATAGCGGGGTAACTCTGCTGAAGATTCACATCTTCTGAAACAATTCAGCCTTGATTGGAGCCCTCCTGTGAGAAGGCTAAACATGCTTTCTGCTTCAGCCATCTCGATACTGAAGTCCTCCCTGTAAAACCCTGTGGGCTGTCTTTTAGAGGCACAGGTCAGCTGGTTCCCAACTGCCACAAAGCAAACACCAAAGAGCATCCAGGCCTTGTGACGCTGAGGCTCTCCACAGGTCCTGCAGACCTCAGAGCATGTCGAGCATCCTTTGCTCCTTCAGGCAAAGAGGCAGCCCAAAGAGCAGCAACCTCTGCAGGCAAGTGAGCAGGGGTGGGAACATGGACTGGGTCCTCCATGTGCCTGCTGCCTGCCCAGGCTGCTCCAAACTCGTGAGTGTTATCAGCCAAAGATGGAGACCCACGGGGACCCGCTTCAGCCTGAAATGAAACTCGCCCAGCGCACGCTCATGGCCCAGCCCGCAGCCAGCGAAACAAAAGCACAAGGACACGTGTGGTAGCACCTTCCAGTCGCAAACAACAACAGTCATTTCAGTGCAGGAGAAACGCCAGCTTGCAGGATAAAGCACTCTCCTGCCCCCAGCAAATCCATCTCCTCCAGGAAAGCCACCAGCTGCTGTCAAGGCCCTGCTGCGCGGGTGCGCCGGGGGCAATGGGCACACTGACAGGCTGAAATGATGTTTTGGTGCTTCCCGTGGCGTTGGACACAGACACAATGCAGAGAAAGCTCCTGTGAAGACTCATGCACTAATGTCGGAAAGGTGAAATGTAAATGCTCTTTCCTTGTGACCGGCCAATGCCGTGAGCCACAGACACGGACGAGGCACTCATGGACACCGAGATGCGGATGAATGGATGCGCCGAGCTGGCTGCAGAGGCAGTGTGCAGGTTACCTGGGGAAGTCGGGGCTAACGGAAGAGATCTGCCCCTGCAGGGAATCCATGATGTTGCTCTGCGAATAGAGCTGCAGGGGAGAATTGAACTGCACATGCAGCACTTTGAGTCCTGGCACCTCCACTTCCACGGGGCTGTTGGGGCAGACCTGGGCTGCGCACTTCAGCTGCTTGGGCCCCACTCGGACTTGGCTGGGGACGGAGGAGGTGCTGTGCCTCCGCTGCGGCAGCTCGGAGGTCTGCGCCTGCAGAGGGTTATAGATGGAGGCGAAGGGAGCCTGCATCGCCCTCATCGGCGATGGGCGGCTATGGGCCCACGTGTTCACACGGGCAGTTTGAGTTTTGGTTGTTTGGGGGTTCATTTGGATTTTACATTGTGGAATTGAGGGAAGAGAAGAAGAGGAAGAAAGGAAAGAAGGAAGAAATTAATGAAGGGCTAAACCAAACACTCCAAGCGATACAAGCAGTTGCAGAATACTATCTGTTCCTTGTGCCAGAGGGACACACCACTGAACACGACTTTACATTAAAGGCTTCTGACTAATGCTGTGGCTCTGGTCTCGCACACCAGGTGTGTCCACACAAAATGCAGTCGCTCTACTGATGAGCAAATGCAGGGGTTGTAAAAGCAGAAGACATGGCAGTTTTCACTACGAACTAGCTACCTGAGCACACACTCATGGTCCCACTGTCCAGCCAAGGAATGCCACCTTCACTGCTGCCCTTCCCAAAGCCAGCCTGGGCGCCCTACTGAGGGGCAATCTCACCTCTGATCCCAAAATAGATGTGCTCAGCAACGGGTCTTCTCCCTGCCCTCCCTGCCTGCTTTGCGACACCAAATCCAGTGGAGATGTTTGCTGGTGTTTCTGTCTGTACTACAGCCCTGCATTTACATCACACACCCTCTAAAGATGGACCATGGACCAGGTCCCCATGTCATGTCACCATATGCAGTGGCAGGATCAGGCTGCCAGGTTCAGACAGGCTGTGTGGCTGCTGGGTGCAGGATGGGGATGCAGATAAATGCCAGGTAAACCCAGAGCAAGGTCGGCCTTGTACAAATAACTCAGCAAAACAGACGGGCAGGAATTTAAAGGCAGCTGGAAGGCTGTGTGAAGGGAGAACCTATGCATCCTGTGCTTGTGCACTGGGGAGACCACAGTGGGTTTTTAATGGCAGGGTGAAGCCCCTGGCTCTCACTGAAAACCAGCAGCAATTCATTTGCTTTTGATGACTCCGTAAACAAAAGTGTATTAGCATCAAAGGTCTCATCCACAGTCCTCCCAGCATTCCTTTGCAACTTGCTTGTTTCAGCAAGGGAAAGATGAAGGAGATGCCATTTACCCTACACCCAGGAGGGCTGGCAATGGACCTTCCTGCTACAAGGAGCACAGTGAGCCACAGCACTAGAAGAAACCCACCTCTTTGCTGATCCCTGCAAGAAAAAGGGATCACCCACAAGTTTCCAGCCAAATATACCTGGCTTCCAGGGAGTGCTCTCACCTGCAGGGGACTCCAGACTAGACCAGAGGTGGTATTTGACTGCCAAATGGTCCCATCAGGTTAACGCAAAGTCATATTTCCCTTGTCCTTGCTCTGCCTTTGCTCAGCCCCTGAATGAGGCTGCTAAAGTATACCAGAAGCAAATGAGGAATAAACGCCTGTCGCCTTGTCTGCCAGCTGCAGCACCGTAAATCTGCCTAGAAGGGCCCATGCTGCAGATGAGGCTGCCAGTGCAAGAAGCCGGTTTCAGTCAGGGGCAAGTTTTCAGGCTTGTGTTAAACCACAATCTCAGGTCTTTGTGCCCTGCAAAAGCAGAGGCTGAAGTTACTTTGGTCTCCCCATTCACAAGTCAGGAATTGAGTTGAGTATCACTTAAAGCATAGGTCTTGCAGCTTTTATTGTAAAAGTGGCCAAAGTCTTCCCGGCAGTTTGGTTCTGCTATACAGAGACTTAGGGCAGTTAAGCAACTTGACCAATACGGCTAGAAAGATTTCAGAAGGCTCCTGGTTTATTGCTTCCAATGAAAAAAGAGGAACTTTGGACTTCTGGGATAAAACAATGTCTTTGGTGAAGCTCAGGTGCAACCACAAAAATCAATAGGCCTTTTTAAGGTTGGGATCCTTTCCAATCCCATATATAAAATCGCTCACATAGATACGAATGTTTCAGCTACTTTTTAAAACTCCTGTGAAAAGCAACGTTCAATAATAAAAAATAGAAAGATCCAAACTTAGGCAGAGCCTGTCTATGAATCCCAGGCCAGCCAGGAACGGGGACGTGTGTGCTTCTTGCACTAGCCAGTACCCTTCCTGCCCAGCATTGCCCGCAAAGCCAGCACAAAACGCTAACTTTACAAAGTGCTTGTAACAAGCTATCAGGCACCTGTTCAGACCAGTGGGCTGGCATGTCATGCTGAACGCACGCGGAAACTGCGTCGGTCTCTGCTAAACAAAGAAACACAACAGCATTAATTTCACTTCTGCATCTCACGAAACGTTCCCCGCTCCTCCGAGCCCTGCCCCTGGGAACCACATCCACGCTTGTGCCTCTGCTCCTTCCCTTGTCCTGAAAAAGAGTTTTTCTGGGTTAACAAACTGGTACCCTTGCAGTGAACTCACGTCTCCTGGAACCTTCCCCTGGGGGCCTGGGCAGGGAGGGGAGGCGAGGAAGATACTTACGGCTTGGTAGGCTCCAGGGCCCCAGGTGATGTCTTTGACTCCACTGCACTGTTGAAGGTCTGGATGTTCTCTGAGGAGTAGAGGCCTGCTGGGCTGTTGTACTGAGCAGTGATCACCTTGGGGGCAGAAGCCGTGGCAGCAGTGAAGGGCACCGCGCTCCGGTTGTGTGCACTTCCTATGTGCCTTATTTCCTGCATGCAAAGGAGCAGAGGCAAAAATCAGGGGTGCCCAGGCATGCAGGTGGGATGTGATGGGGCAGCCCGGAGCGAGCAGCTGCTGCAAAGATGGTCTTTGCATGTGGTGTCAGCAGAGGAGCACGTGACCATGACCACCAAAGCAGGTGAGTGTCCTCCACACGTCACGAGGGACCCCAGCACCATCCTGGATGGCTTCAGGCTGACCGTCAGGACATGTCAGAGTTGAACTTGCTGGGAACTTAAGAGCTCAGAAACACTGCCAGAGCTATTAGCTCAAGCTGCCACACACGTGGGAGCTCCTGCAAGCCTACAGTAAGCCACAGGACCTACCTTCTCATGCAAGACTACAGATTTTAAGCATTCCTTGCAATTCCTGAAAGCAGAGCTGATTTCTATGGAGAAGTGAAGATGAGGGCAGAAAGAGGAGCACTCTTCAACGACATCTGAAAGTTCAGCTTACCTTAGAAAAGGGCAACCCCAAAAGAATGGCTTTGTCATTACTACAGATGCTCTGAAGCATGTCTGCTCCTTCAGCTAAGACTGAGATTCACAGCTGCCTTTGACAAACAACTTTGGACTTTCTGGACAAAAAATTCCCACAATAAAGGTGGGAAGATGACTCTTGTTAATACAAAAGACTGTCCACAGCTAAATGCCAGTGATCCCTTCAGTGCCAGAAGTATGAGGTATCACCCAGATGTTCTGGGTTTGCTGCAAGCTGGAGGCTTCCAGAGGTATTAGTGGATACTTAGAAACAGTGGTTACAATTTAATAAGAAAGGGGCCAAACCCAAGTTAAATAAGACATGAGGTAAGACTCTTCCAAATCACAATGCTAACAAAAATGGGAAAATTTGTAAGCC
>NW_009232887.1:19727-23759 GCF_000690835.1 Fulmarus glacialis
GCAGGCCAGGAATTAGCAGCCTTGGGGCAGAGATAACAACATCCAGGGCTTATTTCTCCCCAGAGAAGATGCTTGACCAAAGCAAGGAGTAAGCACAGCAGGGCCTCACTAGAGCAGGCAGAAGAAAGGACTAACATTCACAGAGGCGGCTGAAATATCCAGGGCTAAAAGATGGCACCAAAATGTGCGTTTTGAGACATTTCAGCCAGCTGTAGAGATTGGGAACAACTTCACTACGGGGCTAACACCCAATGGCACAGGATGAAACGAGGCCCTTCTTAACATGCTGGGCCTGTGGTTCCCAGCTCTAATTAACACAACCGGTTCCCCCTCCCACTCCGTACAGGCACTGACTTCTACAGCAACGAAGTGAGCCTTCGCTGCCCTTTGAACATCTCATGGCATTTGTTTGATAAAGCTATAGTTACAGGATAAACACTGACTAGAAACAAAGATGACTAAATTCCCCTACAGATTTTTCTTTAAATCACTTTTATGTCCCCAGATTTCCTTAAGCAGCTGGCTAGCACTCCCAGACTGACAGATGGGAGTCATCTCGCTTCATGGCACTCAAATGCTATTTATGGCATCAAACACCGCATAGGATCCCTCAGAGAAGAGCGACATGGATCCAAACGCACTCAGGAATTACAAGTCATTTGAAATCAGTGGGGTAGCTCGAGATGTTCAGGTGTGGGGTGGCAGGACTGTTCTCCCACGGCTTTCTGGCCAATGCGTATGGATGTTAGCCATGAAGCTTTCCCACACACCAAAGGAAGAAAGACCCTGGAGTAATTAGCTAATCTCCCTTTGTTGCAATCTCATTCAAAGCACATAATAACGCTCATAAAAATAGCCTTTCCCATGGCAGAAACTGTGGATTTTAGCAAAAAAAAAAAATTACTTCAGCCTGTATATCACACCGTGGGGAAAAGTATCAGTGATCTTATATCAGCATTAAATACACATGTTAACCCACCATTCGGAGGCCACAAGTAGGAGAGGGTTTTAGACGTGCACATGAATAGTCAGTTAATGAAAGACAGAGGCAGAAGTTCTAGGCTAAAGGGGTTATACTCTTAGGTCAAATAGGCTCAAAGTTGAAATCATGTCACAATCTATATTGCGGAAACGTTTAAGTATTAACCAAGAATTAGAGAAAGGGAAGTAATTTAGAGTATTTTTTTTTAATTCTGGTTTCCTAAGGAAGTAAGGCGTCTCAATTACATACCCCACATGCACGTGGGCAGGTTCCCACCCCCACCAAGGACCTTTGAATCTGCCAGCCAAGCCCAAATCAGTTTGACAGCGATGGAGGCCTCAAGGATGTTTAAGTTCCTACAAGAGTTGAGAAAATAAGACAGCCAAATGAAGGAGAGAGACAGAAATCACATTAGTGCCTTGACTCCAAGAAGAACTGCAATGCGCGCTCAGGCACAGAATCCACATAGGAGATTTTGGCCTACTTTTTGCCACCAGGTGGGTTTTCTGCTGTGTAATAACATCCAAGATCATAAACGAAACTTTCAAAAGTGTCAGGACATCTGTAGTAGCTCTCATGTGGATAAAGTCCACCGACTATAAGGGAGTTTATAACAGGTTAAATAGAGATATCAGTGCAGAAGGTGGTGTCTGAAGATTAGATTAGAAAAAAATTCCCATCTAGAGAACAGCATAGAAGGTGTATAACCTGAGAGTCTACAGACAAGTATTACAAGAACGGTAACATTATAAAGAGCATTTGGATAATCCAAATTCTCCAGCCCTTCCTGTCACACCGTGATGCTCTTTCTGCTCGAGCTGTGAAAGGAATTTGCAAAGAACAAGTGCTTTCATGATCCCAAGATCATAAGAGAACGTGTTCTCACTGTCAATTATATTTACCTAGGGATTTGCCAGAACTGCCAATCCAGGCTCTGTGCTGTGCAGCAGTTTTGTTAAAGCCCCAGCTCCTGGAATCATGTGTTTATGTGAGAGTCTCTGGCTTAATACTGGAAAAAAAAATCAGAAATGTGACACTCCCAAAAACCTGTCCACCAGCAGGCAACTGAAAAATGTTAGTACAAAACCGCTGCTATACTGTGTACACGTGTGGGGGCAGTGCCTGGTTTATGCAGTTGAGATGCCTGGGGTTTGCAGCATCTCTAAGGGTGTGGCGTTCCTGGGACCAAGGCAAGAAAAAGGAGGCAAGCAGTATTAAACAGCATCCCTGGCTGGGGCACGGACTGCAAGAACAGTAAGCAATGGTCTGTTTGCAAAGGAAGAACTGGCAGTCAGACACAAGGACATGCTCTTATCCAGTCAGAGCATGACTCGCTCTTTCTTTGTCAGTAGTACAGAGGAATGTGACTAATATTAGATCTTTTCAGAGACATCTTTGGTTGGCATCTGCAGGCAGATCCAGAAGCGCTTGCCTCACCCTTTCTGCAAGCCATGGCGCTGCCTCAGTCCTCTGACGCAGCCCTCCAGTCTGCAGAGGGCTGCAGTCGGCAGCGAGCAAGAATACCGGCAGCGGTTATTTTGGTCTGAAGCCGGGTTGTGGAAGCTCCCAAGCCTCCAGGTATGATATTCAAGAGCAGTATTTTACCACTATAAACTGATACTGTGATAGTTAAAACACGTTGTCTGCACAGATACCAGCCTCCTTTCTTTGCTGAGGTATGTCTTCAGAGGGGCTGGTGGAGTGGCTAGCCCAAGCTAAAATGGATTAGCAACTGCACAAAATTCTCTGCCAGGGTGCTGCTTCTGAACTTGGAGAGGTCTCATCTTGCTTCACTTTCAAAATGTAGTGGACTTTCAAGAATGAAAATAAACCACATAACACGAGGACGCTGTAAACCAGAAGACAACAGTTGAGCACAAAGAGGATTGCTGCAGTTCCACTAATCCGCTTCCATTTTACACAGTTCAATAGATCGATCTTCTGAAAGTCCCCCGTTGGGCAGAAACCAAGTTCTAACACGAGCATGGCCACTTAGGGAGCCACTGCTGGCGAAGCCATTCCTCCAACAGCATCCTCCCTACCTGAAACTACCTCCTCTATACGAAAAAGCTCCAAGTGTCTTTGAAGCATGATCGATCCTGCATGCTCCCGAGTCCTCCAGGCACCAGGGCAAATCCCCCCATCCCAGAGAAAAAAAACTACTGCCCGGTCCCAAGGAAAAACAAGGTTTGTAGGACCCTGGCTTCAGGTCAAATACACAGGTCTCCTGCCAGATGGGTTTTGTGGTGCTGGCTGTTGGTGGCAGCACCCTCTCTGGGGGCAGATGGGGACACCACCATGCATTGCAGGCGCTGTACCGCAGCCCTTCCAGCTGGGTGCCAAGGGGCCTCCCCTGCCACCCTGACCGTCCTGGCAGGGAGCCACCAGCCATGGTGCCAGGCTGCGGGGATAGGGAAAACGTCCCTGCGCCAGGGCAGGAAGCAGATCAGCATTTCCTACCACACTGGCTGCAGGCTGCGTCATGGGGAATTATCTGGGAAAACAATGGCCCTTCCTCCCTTTCGTCCCGCTCACGCCAGGCCACGCTCAGTGACGCTGAAGCCCAGCCTGTGAAATCCCCAGAGCTGTGCCAGCCACCAACTCCGTGCCCGGCGCTGGCCAGTGGCTGGCAGCGAGGGAGGCTGCTTTCTCCTCACCAGGCACCAGAGATGGACATGGCTACCACTGTGAGGACCTGCTTGTCCCAGGAATCAGAGCACAGGGCTCCAGGGAAATTCCCGGCTGTCAGCGAGACAGACAGATGGACAGCCTAGGATGAGCCACCTCCATCAGCTGAGCTGGAGCACATCCCATGCACCAAGGGCACAAAGCCACCTGGACGCCTCCATGGCCCCAGGTGCCCTCGGGCAGGTTGGGGGCAGTCTGGGGTGAGGGTGGGCTCTTGGGTCCCATCCACCGCGCAGTGACGTGGCCAAGGCCATCCCAGCTCCGCTGACCTCACCACCACCAGAAACAGGAAAAACCTGGAGATTTTTTGTACTTGCTAAATAAACTAAACCGAGACGTGAGAGGTCAGGCGGCCTCTCCCC
>NW_009232888.1:0-50692 GCF_000690835.1 Fulmarus glacialis
GGGGAGTGAGCAAGCAGTTGTGTAGTGCTCAGTCGCAAGCTGGGGTTAAACCACGACAACAAGACACCAGAAACAAGAAATCACATTTTTACTTAAATGTTATGACTATGAACAGTTGTCATTGCTACCTGTCGAGCCGTATGAGCCTTTACATTATATTATTTATGCCATAGATCTGTAGGTGCCCTATGGAGAGAGGAGGAAGCCAATTAGAAATTTTGGTAATTTCTTGGTACCTAATTTACCTACATAGTTATCACTTATTTCTTAAGAGTCTAGGCCTAAGAATCTGCAATCTGTTTTGAAATGGAGTTGACATTTTTCAGGAAGAATATCCATAATCTGGGACTTCAAAATACTGCAAATTCAGACTAGATTTCCATAATACCTACATTTTTTTGAAAATCCTACCTGAGTCATCTGCTTGTGTAGAATATAAAAAGTGAGAAATGTTTTCCAGTACTGCCGTTTGTACAGAAGACTAAATAATTATATTCCCCCAACACTGCAATTAATATTCTCTGTTTACTCCGTCTAGGGGCTGCCTTAATGCTTCTCACTTAAGTAACGCACAAGATTTCAGTGACTGAATGTATACGCAAAACAAAATAGTGGGAAGCAAAGATCAGGAAAGTGTCATGGTTTCTTTTTTCTTAGAGAAGCAACAACTTCTTTTAATGTTTTGAAAGGCTGTCAAACTAATATTTTGGTAGCTGATTCATCCACTGACTCCTGGCTTTAACACTTCTTCCACCACCAAAGGCTGAAAATTCCTCATTAACATTACTGTGACAGATCATCATACCAGGTGGTGCCACTAAACAATTAAGAACTCGTTCAAAGGCTCTTATTTATAATTTATTTTGTTAAAATCGAAGTTTCTTTCCAGATTATGCAAGCCATAGTAATTTCCACTGATGTTCTATTTTGGAAAGTAAAAAATATGTGCAACGATTACACAACCGAGAACACTTACAAATAGGCAGAAATGTAAACATAAAGAGGCATTAACAGCAGAAGACACAACGTATAATATATAGAGCATGTAAGTATTTAATGAGTCAAGTCTTGCTATGAATTAGTGACTAAGCGTATTACTGAGTAAAACGGATATTTCTTCTTCAACACAAATACTTTATGTGCAAACAAAAGACATCAAATACAAGAAATCTAATATTTATTCAAATCAAGCTGAAATCTGGTATTACTCTTAAGTTCAAATATTTTACCAAAGTTAGCAATTTTCTGCCTTTGAGGTTTATTGTTCCTACAGTTGGCACATAATTGCTACTAAACATAAGATCTATGTGCAGGGTGAGAAGGAACTGTGTCTTTGTTTTCAGTATCACATATCTCCTTCTCAAAGAGGACTTTTAAGGGCTTTTATGAAAGCAATGCTTCATAAAGTGAGAGTGTGAGCATATTCTTACTATTTGGGTAGTGTTTATGGGGACTGGGAAGTAAAAAAAACAGGACATTAGGAAATATCCATGTTTCATAGTTAAGTAAAGAAATTAGGGTTGTATAGTGGAATTGATTTTGCTGAAATTTAGATTTATCTGCAATGGAGACATCTTTGCTTAAGCATGCTGTCCAAATGCACTTATAATCAATAGAGAGAAAAGCTCTTGGAAGCATGGTTCATCTGACCCTTTCTAGACACCAACCTTTGGGTAAAACAATTTTTTTTCCCTAGGAATGTCTGCTCTCCTCCCCAACTACAAAGAGAGGCTGAATAAAGAGTTCACATGTAGTCATATACTTTGCAGTCACGAAGATAGAAGAATCCACCCAAAGTTTTGGGTATGATGAAAGAGGGAGTTTTCGGTATGGGAAGAGGGAAGGTAGAAACATGTCAAGAGCAGAAAGACAGAGAGGGGGGAGTTATTTTAGCTGCTATATAGCAGATGTGTGGCAGAAACCTGTGGCTGCAACATGCCCAGTCATCGTCTCTTGCTGCCTGCAGCCATACCGCTCTTGGGACTGAGTTACAGCCTTCACGTGGTGCTGCAATCTCCTGTGTAGGTATCACAGCTCCTTCAAGGATCTCTAGCATGATAATTCACAGAGGGACACAGGGAGATTTCACAGTGGGAACCAATGAGTATTTGATTCTGGTGCCAAAGTACGGTTGCTGCAGTAAGACGGCTGCCACGACCTCGTGGGTGTGCTGCTGCATATACTGTTGAGCTGACGGCAGGTGTTCAGCAGACGGCAGCACATTCTGCCTGGCTCATATATATTTTTCTTGGAGGAAAAAATCCTGGAAGAGAGATTGCAAAGGTAGCATGGATCAATATTTCTACTTCTCAGTAGAAACAATGGACCTGTATACAGTGAAGGTTAACATCTGTATAAATGAAAAAATGTGTCAATATATGAGCATATGCTAGAAACTCATATGAAAATCATCCTGCAAAGGTAAAAAGCCTCTACATCAGGACTGTATGGCAGAGAACTCAGGAAGAACATGATAGCCACCAAAACAATGTAATTTCTTACTCCTAGAAAGGTTCAAGCTGTTAAAAATCTCCTGGATGTGACATAGGGTGCAGCTTCAACGAACCATTTGGTTTGTACCTCACATGTGCAGCTGGTTTCTGGCACTAACTTTTGGACCAAGTAAAGAAAGATCTGGAACAAGATCCTTGCCAAGTAAAAACCTAGTTGTTATTTTCTTGGTGGTTAAATCCACTCGCAACATGTGCACAATCCATTTTCTGCTAGTATTGGTTAAGCAAGTACTAGCTGCACCACAACACCCTGAGCCGGTATTAGAATGGATTTATCAACAGGGGGTTGTTACAGGATTGTAGCAGCAGGGGAAAAAAAGTCCTGTGATGACATTCGGCTTACTACTGAATTAGAGGAAAAAACCTTTTGAGAAATACCTCTTCAGAGAAAGTCAGCTGGAGGAAAAATGCTTCTGGGAACTGCATCTCAAGACATCCTTGTCAAAAAAGTGTTTGGGGGAGAAAGAAATGCAAAGCAAAAATGTTTTTTTACATAAATCTAAGCACAATAGACATACTGAAAAATAATTCAAGGTGAATAGCCCTAAGAATGCATATTCATATTAAACTCAAAAGCTGGGCAAACTAATGAGCTATTGAGTGATATTATGCATCAAAACTTGATCTGTTACAATTGGCCGACTCATGTGAGCTACACATCCAGCCACATGAACTTCATTGTTATGTTTGATTTTTCATCTCTTAGGGACATATTTGCCACTTGAAAGTTATTTTCTGGAAACATTGGTTACAATTTTCTCTTTTCACAAAAAATTACTAATAGCTATGCTTGATGAAATATCTTTAGAAATTAAACACTAAATTGTAAGTGAAACAAATCCATAATTTTTATGTAAATACAGTTTTTGCAAAGACTTGTATATGTGTCAGTGATTATACTAAAACAATGGTCATATATAAAACACAGTATATCAGGTTTTCTTTAAAAAATCAGAAAATTTTACTCAGAAAAATATAGTTTTTAAGTTCTGCATTGTGGTGGTTGACCCTGGCTAGACGCCAGGTGCCCACCAAAGCTGCTCTATCACTCTCCTCCTCAGCTGGACATATAACGAAGGGCTCATGGGTCAAGATAAGGACAGGGAGATCACGCAGCAATTACCATCATGGGGCAAAAAGACTCAGCTAGGGGAAAATTAATTTAATTTATTACCAACCAAATCAGAGTAGGATAATGAGAAATAAAAACTAAAACACCTTCCCCCCACCCCGCCCTTCTTCCTGGGCTCAGCTTCACTCCCGAATTCTCTACCTCCTCCCCGCCAGTGGCGCAGGGGGATGGGGAATGGGGGTTGCGGTCAGTTCATCACACGTTGTCTCTGGCTCTCCTTCCTCCTCAGGGGGAGGACTTCTCACACTCTTCCCCTGCTCCAGCACGGGGTCCCTCCCATGGGAGACAGTCCTCCACAAACTTCTCCAACGTGAGTCCTTCCCACGGGCTGCAGTTCTTCCCAAACTGCTCCGGCGTGGGTCCCTTCCATGGGGTCACAAGTCCTGTCAGCAAACCTGCTCCAGCATGGGCTCCTCTCTCCATGGGTCCACAGGTCCTGCCAGGAGCCTGCTCCAGCACGGGCTTCCCACGGGGTCACAGCCTCCTTTGGGCATCCACCTGCTCTGGTGTGGGGTCCTCCATGGATTGCAGGTGGACATCTGCTCCACTGTGGACCTCCATGGGCTGCAGGGGGACAGGCTGCCTCACCATCCTCTTCACCACGGGCTGCTGGGGGACACACGCTCCCCCTCCTTCTTCACTGACCTTGGTGTCTGCAGAGTTGTTTCTTCACATACTCTCACTCTTCTCTCTGGTTGCAGTTGCTGTTGCACAGCAACTTTTTCCCTTTCTTAACTATGTTATCCCAGAGGTGCTACCACCATCGCTGATGGGCTCGGCCTTGGCCAGCAGCGGGTCCGTCTTGGAGCCGGCTGGCATTGGCTCTATCAGACATAGGGGAAGCTTCTAGCAGCTTCTCAGAGAAGCCACCCCTGTAGCCCCCCGCTACCAAAACCTTGCCATACAAACAATACATGCATAAGCTATTGAGGGTATAGTTTTCACTTTTGGAAAGAACTACTGACAGTCAACAACAACAGTCACTTGAATCTCATTTATTTTGAATACCTGATCAGATAATACTATATTAATCAAAAAGAAAATCCATATACCTAAAAAATTACCAATTAAGTATCAAGTTATTAACAAAACGCTGGCAGAATGCTTAATCTACATGACAACCCTGCAGACAGCAATGTCAATAAATATATTTGAGTTTTAATGGCAGGTACTCACAAATCAAATAGCTATGTCTATGCATGATATAAAACATTTAAATACAGTTGCATTTGCAACCCATACAGGCTGTTGCATCTCATTCTACATTACTGCTTCTGAACAATGATCTTTAAATAACACTGACATAAAAGCTTTTGATAATTTTGTTGTTATGAGTAACATTATTGTAAATTTAGGCTGTTTACCAGGCATATATAATTTACTATAGCCTTGTAGTGGTATTGAACTTTTTATTGGGAAGAAACAACACCAAAAAAATCATATGCATAGATTTTCTTGTATTTCAAAGGGACAGCAGACAATAACAAGTATTATTTACCACTACTATTGAGTCTAGGAGCCTTAGACAAATAACCTGTTGTGCTAAGCACTGTATAAAGGCACAACAAAATACAGCCTCCATCCCAAGGAATTGATAACATCAATAATACATAATATTAAAAAATTAAATGGGAAACAGAAAGAAGAAGTATATGGGATCCATAAAAAACATATTACAACAGACCATCAAATTATTGTAGGTATGTCTCCTGTTTTTTCCATACAGGCAAGTTTTCATAGATCACATTGTCATCATGCTTTCAAGTAGTAACAAGGAGTCATGGAAACATCAGAACATGAACAGACAAATAAGTCTTCTAATGGTCAAATTGCTCATTAAAAATATATTATGAAGGCATTGCACCACACTTGTATTCAAAAGCCTGCAGAAGAGCAACAACATTGAACTTGACTGACTCTCTTTCACTGTAACTAAAATTGCATAGTTTTTACATAGTAGGTGATGCTGTATATTAATTCTTCTACATAGCTTAGAACTTTTATCTCTAGGCTTTTTCCTCTAAGTTAATTTGAGAAGTAGTGATAATTTTATCATCTTAATCACCTCTTTTTTTTTTTTTTTCCTGCAGAAGAGATTATATTTAATATTTTTTTAATCTATCAGCCTTCTCACATGAAAAAAAAATCTGTATATCTTTGCCAAAGACACCTGGAAATCCAGACACTAGTGGAACTGATCTAAAAGTGAAAACTCAGTTTTCAGAAATAACTAAAAATGCTAGACTTTGTTTCAATTGTCTTGCAGTGGATACATTTTCAGCCCATAAATTAATTTAATTCCCTCTTCCAATGTCACTCACACTGTTTTACTGAGAAAAAAATGTCATTTAGTGAAAGCCAGGACTTCTAGAGGAAAAAAATGTTCAGTGATGATTTGATAACTTTTAATCAAGAAGTAGTTCTTAATAAAAAAAAAAAAAAAAAATCATCACTGAAGCTACTATTTTACAAGGAAAAAAGGTCTAAAAGGGACCTTTGTTTTTTGGAAAACAGAAAAATAATTAACTAGAATGTTGACAATAGTTTCAAAAACTTTTAGTACTTTTATGCTGGCATAAATATTTTAGGTAAAAAAAGAAAAACAAGCTTTAATACTATCCCACCTTAATGGATGTACTTGTACTTGCGTGTCCTACTACATACCGGTAGCAACATCGGAAGGCTGACCAACATGTACCTAACAACTTGTGTCCTGTTCACCTCATGGGAATGTAAGTAGCCTTGAGGTGACTCCAGGGACAACAGTGTGTTGGCTGGGGGAGAGAAGGTGGAAAGCAATGACTGATGGAAGCCCTAATCCCATCAGTATGGATGACATAACTCACAACATCTAGCCCATTCTGTTAGTGCCTGTTTCATACACCCTTTCAGAGATATAAGGAGGCCAGCATCAGCTGTCAGGCTGATGTAGGATACTTCTACAAAGTCAGAGTGTGTGTGTGTTTAGTCATGCTAAACTCAGATTGCTCTTTTGGTTTGGCGGTTACACTGTCCCAAACTCCAGGTGACTTTCATCTGACAGTATAGAAATTGAGAGATGAAAGAAAGACATGAGGTTTTATTTCTTCCCTTGACCATCCTCCTTAGGTTGAGACAAAACAAAGCTGACTCCTCTCTGATATTCCAGCTAGGATAGATAGCCTTATGCCTTCAACTGCTGATGGAATAATAGAGGCTAGCTTTTGTAAAGTTCTTTTAGGCTTATTATTGAATAACTTGTACAGTGCAAAGACCAGTAGATTGAAAGTCAGCCCTGCTACGGCCAGCCTTGTGTTATCCTTGCCCTTGGGATTTGTGAGGAGCTGGGGATCATCAAGTGACATCACAAGACCTTTGCATCAATAGTAGATTACCAGAGCCCAAACATCTCCCAATCATCCATCTGTTATTTTCTGCTTCCAAAATCTATATCAATATATACCAAACAATAACCGTTGCTATATAATTTCTGTTATGTGGAAGGATATTTTATATGTAAGAGGAATTTTCCCAGTATTCTGAATTTTCCCCGTTTTTTTACTCATACAAAGAACAGACAAAAAGGACAAAAAGAATCACTTCTAAGCATGGAAGCAATAAATCCTTCAAATTATTTGCTATTCAGTTACTTCCTGACTTTAGTTATTCTTTCCACTTATTGTACGTTTTGCAAGTGTTTGGAAAAAAGTTTATATAACATTGGAGACCTAGTCCCCTGAAATACTCTGTAGCCCAGGAAACTGTAGTACTTTTGAATACATGCATACATGCACCCATACACATATACATACATTTAGATAATTTTACTGTATGTTACACATTTCGTCCAGGGCCAGTCCTGCATAAACTAGAAATTTACTCTGCAATTCTAGTCAAGTAAAGTTCTTAAAAAAGAACATCTAACACACAAAAGATCTGCCATAACAACCACAAAGAGTGCTTCTCAGGTTGAGAGAAAGGGTTATGGATATGAGAATGAAAAAAAAGTGCGGAAATTATTGTAATTTGCATTTATGATGTGACTGCCTCCAGTACAGATTAAAATCAGAACCCCTACTAACAGTCACTTTCATAAAGCAGCTTGTGGTATCAGGAAAATGTCTTCTCTTCTGATCCCTACCTATTGAAAGAATACGCACAATACACAGAGCGCGGGATTCAGTGTCAATTAGAGAGCAACTCTCTACAGTTTACCCCTGTAGTAGATGTCAGGCAATGAAAGGTTACCAGCTGGCTTTGGAAGAAAAGAGAATAATATGCTAATAGGGCAATATGTCTGCTGTTTAGTCTTATTCTATATTTAATGAGATTATTGTAATGTGGTTGCTATCTCAGGCTCGTAAGAACACAGAATACCTAAGGAATACTTTCTTCCCAGGAGCTTTGCTTTTCATGGAGGAAAAAATGCTGACTCTCCATAAAACACCATGTACCCTCAGTAACAATAACATAACTGCCTCAGAGTTTCAGTGTCATCCTGATAAAAGTCTTTAGAATTTGATATTCTGCAGTGATGCGACACCACCTTTATAGTGTGATGGAAAAACACCACCGTGAAATGAGAGAGAAGAGAAGGAACCCAAGTAACAAAACGTGGAAGCTTTATAGCTTCAAAGGAATGGTTAAAAATGTGAAACATGCCAAATTTTTTTGTTTGTTTCTTAAATGTGTAGAAATTAGAGATTTCTAAATCACACAATTTTTATTTGATTCATTCTTGGATCTGTTCTCTGACTTACTTCAATTATTTCATGATCCCTAATGGACTTGTGCTGTACACATGGCCATGATAAACCTTAGTTAAAGGCTAACAGCTGAAGTATATTAGATGAATATCCTTGGAATTCAAACAGCGCTACTTGTAAAATCAAAAGTTAAATCCTATTCAAAACAACCGCAAGTGAATGATCTTGCATTTTTAAAGCCACAAAACCCAAAGGCTCAGCTTGTCTTAGTCCCTTTACTGAGATCATTATCTTGTCTAATGGCCTGAAATTGCTTTTCATATAGTCAGCCTGGTTCAAGCAGTTATAAAATCCTAACTCTGCTAACACTGCACAAAAATGAAAAAGGCTGGCCCATAAAGAAGCAAATTTCAATTAAATTCCAGGAGTGAAGCCAGTGTGTTGAGAAGTTTGGAGGCCGCTATGGGAAGGTATATACTAGCTTGCAAGAATAAAACCTAGTCAATAATCTACTTTCGAATGATAATGTCATGAACGAGAAAGGAAAATAGCTCTTATGTTAGATAATAAATATCTGTCCTAATACCTACCCTAATAAACAATAACTCCTAAAAGACATTGCTTAAAGTTCTGAATATCCCACCTACCTAAATAAATCATCCATTTTTCTTACTATAAATTTCTCATCTGTACAGTTGCATAAAGTTTGTTTTGCAATAATTACTTTTTTGGAGAACCACAATTTATTACAACTGATTTTAGTAATAGAAGCTGCTGTATGAAGGTAAATCAAGGATTGTTTATGTCAAAGCACAAAATATTGCTCCATTTGAACACAAAATCAGAATAAAGCATCAAGTAACCTGGTTTTGTATTACATGTCATCTGCTGATATATGGAAAGTTATTAAAACAATAATCTAACCTTCAGTCTTCTTTTTTCTGAAGTTCCAGAAATAGCTCATAGTCGTAAGCAGAACCCTTGCTTTAAAAAGTTTATACATCCTCACATATCACATTTACAAAATAAAAAGTCAGCAAATGTACCTACTGCCAACAGTGTGTCAACACTTTACAACTGGACAGTTTCTGAGTAGATACTTTTCATAACTTGAAGGTAGATTGAAATGGTTGCTCTGTGAAATTACTCAGTCATAAAAATAAATGATTGAAATTATTTGTGGACTCAAAACTTAGTGAAAGAAGGTGGCTGGAATCATTAAAGGATATTTTAGGATGTTTTGCATGTATTACCTTTTTTGTCAGTACTGTGTTAAAATTTTTCACAAACATTGTTTTTAACAGGAAGCATTGCAAAAATTTATTTATCTTTTTGTCTGCTTTACATGTAATATGCTGGGATATAGTTTTGTTCAGGTTTTTTTGTTCAAGTCCCCGAAAATGAAGAGTTTTTAGTTTCATCTAAGAACAGAAATATGTTGAATTTGACTGTACTTTGAAAAGTTCTGAAAGAGATGCAGTTTAGATATGTAATGACCTGTGAACTGGTCTCTCCAGATGGATTTCAAGTTTTGAACACATTATGGGAGGCAAAGTGCAACCACAATGACCAGCCTTGAGTCCATCAGCTACCAAAAACAACATTAAAAAAAAAAAAAAAAAGCAACGGATTTTAGTTTAGCAAGTTTGTGTGGTTTTGTTTGCTTGTATTCAACAAGTTGCAAAGTTTTGTAAGAAAAAGAAACCAAGAGGAAACCAATATATTTTCACTCTTAAATTCAGTGGTGATCAGAATTTGTAGCTATATGGCATTACATCTTTGTGTGTTTCAGTTCTTGAAGAAATGCCAGCATGGTCAGGTTTATTTTCTAATCTTGCAACATGGGGTTTGCCCCACATTTTGAAATTTTGCTCAGTTCATCTATCTAATTGCTTGATCAGTCTTCTGCAGTTTGCTTGTTGTAATGCAAGTTTCTATAAAAGAGAGAATCCCAGTGTGAGTTACATTTTGTTGGTGGTTTATAAATTTAATAGATACCTTCTTTTATAATATAGGCATCTAAAATACACCTAAAATGCATTAACATAACTTTACTGAAGTTTCCTAGATTTGCTGAAATCAGTGGAGAGATATTAATTTACTCCAGCTCTACTGCCAGTCTGATAGCTTACAACTACTAGTCGCCACGACTTATGGCCTCTAATCTATAAAAGTAAATGTTCATCTTTCTCCTCAGACCCTCCTAATATTTTTCAATAATAGCATAACCTTTTATTTGGACTTGAAATGCTGTTTCTTTCCCAGATAAGAAATGCAGCTATTTACATTAGAATCTAGTGAATGAAAAGAATTTCCTGATACTGGATTGCAATACAATAGCATTGCTCAAAATCAGAGCTCCTCCTGGGCTGTAGGATCATTGTATATTTTTGTATGTAAGCAGTTCTGACTTATTTCCCTTTTGAAATGGAACCCTTGAAAGCTACAGCTGCAACTATGAAAATGCATGAGGAGTTTAGAGTCTTTGTGAGATTTCATTCATCTCTCTTTGACAAGATGGCAAGTTGTTTGTGAAAGACCTACATCAGATGCTTATGTTTATGCTATGCGCTCCCATGGTAATAGGTTTCTCATTTTATTTCAAGGTTTAGGTTTTTCTTTCCTTTTACAATCACCTTGAAGTTTCAATAGAAGGAAAAGATTCTTGTGAATATTCTTCTCACTGAAATTTAAAGTACTAAGTATGGACTTTTAGGACCAGTTTGCCTTTTCCCCTAGGGGTGGGATGGCAGGACAATTACAGACAGTGAATTATAGTTTCAGTGGTAGAAGTGAGATACTGTTGACATGAAAAGGAGGGTCATTCCGTGAAGTCTACCCCCACAGTCTCACAGTGGGAGTCAGAAAGGAATAGAAATTGCAGTTCCTATACAGAGAGAAAGCATTAGGTGAATATGCACTATTCTACCCTACAACCTAGAGATCCCAGCAGCCTGGAGTCCCTGAAAGGCTTATGAAAGTGGTACAAGCTAAAAAATATTTTTATGCTTGCTTCTTCATATCTAAAACTCTTGACAATACCACTGCCTGAGCCATGTGCTGATCTCCAAGGCCTAGCACAAAAGAGCACAAGTGACACTGACAAAGCATAACAAAACAGAAGACAAGAAATCCAAAGCAATCACAGACACCGCGTAATTATGAAATCAATAAGCAATTTGGTAAGTCTGGGAAAATACTCAGACAACCTTCCAGAATAAAAGCCAACATTTCAATAAATACATGTCTGTATAAAAACAGGTAGTGTGTGAGCTCAAATTGGGCAAGCTGATAGAGTCATGTTAATTGTCTTCATTGTACATTGTACAATTGACTGGCATCACCAAGTAAAAAAAATAGTAGAAACAATTGAAAAAAAAACAGCCAGGAAACAAAAAGACATAGACACAATAATGACATTTGCTGAAGTCAGAAGGGATAGGAATATAATCCTACTCTTAAAAAGCTGCAAAGAAACCCAGTTAAGTCCTCAGTTAAGTTCAAATCCTTTTCCAGCCTTGCTTGGTTTTATGTTCTTAGACATGCCTCTAATTTCTCTGTTTCTCCTCTGCAACCCAGAGCTAAGAGCTTCTAAAGTTGCCCATATATTGTGCCCCTATTTAAAGGGTGACTTGAGAAAGCTCTTTTGCTTCAAGCCATGCAATAAAGTACCCTGGCAGGTTAGACCTACCTCTTGAAAAGAATACCTGACTATGGGCTTTGTTTCCTTATTCCAAAAATATTAGAAACGCGAATCTATTCTCCAGGAACACTTAATTTTGCTTGTGAATATGTTGTCAACTCACAGACAATGATTTGTTTTCTTTCTGCATCCTACATATACAACTGTTTCCTGTACTAGAGATCTTGGCCTTGTCATATTAAAGTATGACAGGCTAGGAGCCATCCAGATGATAGGAAGGCTGTGGAAGTTTTAATTTCTTTTGAGTGCACTGTGAAAGTACCATGAAATCTCCTATTCGAGCCAGCTGTGAAGCTTCCAGAGGTTTCCTCTACAGCAAGTGCTGGGTTAAGATTAAACTAGGCAAAATGCCTGAAGAGATACTGAATAGGTTTGATACAAATTACACTGTCCTGCTGGTTTGAAAGTACACATTACTAGAATCATTAACGATAATCATCCTCAATTGCAAGCACTGTAAGCACACATACAGCAGACCAATAAATGAAGCCATTGTTTACATGCAATGCCCATAATTTACAAAGACATGGCTACCTCATCCAGTTTGACATAAAGCTGTAATCTCCAACAGAATATTCTGAATTATGTTTAACTTCTGAAATTGATGCGCCTTTTATGCCTCTTTTTCTCCTAATTTCTACTAAGATAGTCAGTTTTGTTATGTCTCATTATCTTAGTTCATATGAAAAGTGCATTTTCAGTTTGGAGAGGACTCAGGGTGCTCTTTATGAATTCCTGTAAGCATCCAGCAGGGCTCACCACTCCAAAAATTTTCTCCAAGAGAATCTTTCATTAAGTAACGCTGTTGACATGTTTCCACAGTCAAAACAGCAACTGGAAAAGGTACAGACCATGATAACAACAGAATGAAAGATCTTATTAATAGACTTGTCAGCCTTTTTGGGTCACCTCCTACAGTATTACAGTCTTCCTACCAGTATTGCATGAGTGCAATGCTTGCAACATGTACAGCTCATGTCCAGATGGAGAACAGAGTTAGAGTAGATTTTAATAATGTATAATCTATTGTATGGTGCCAGCAAGTAATATTATAGTGGGTGCTATTACAGTAATCTTTGAATTGTATCCTACTACTTTCTCTAATGAAATGACAGTTTTGCGAAAACAATTTGTTATGGTAATGGAAGGTATTAAAAAACCCTCCTGGTTTCACTGGGGTATGTAAATATATCTTTTGTATTTGCATATAATATACATTACTGCAGGTAGGGCTGATAACACTACCTATTATTAGAGCTGCCAGGTATTTTATAATAGAAGGGCTTATTTTCATTTGCTCATAGCTTTACAAATTTTACATATTTAGGTTAAAATTTCTTATGCTTTGTCTGCCACAAGATCAGAGCATTTTTCCCTATTTGGTGAAAATTTTGCTGAAATGCTTTAGCTGCTTCAAGAGAGGGATTATCGATGTTAATTCAGTCTTCTGCCTATCTTAAAGCATACGTACTTTCATGTCCCCTCATGGCTTTTTGAAAACAAGATTTGAAGGTGGTTCGGGGTCAGGTGTACACATTTTGTTATCCCTATGGAAAATCATCAAAGGTTAGCCAATTTATAAGGTTTTTAAAATTGCTATTTGAACTAGTTGGAGACAATTTCAGCAGGTAGCATACTCTGAGGAACCTACACTGACTATGTCAAATGATGACATTTTCCCAAAACCGAGGTTACAAACTCTTACAGGCCTGGCTCTGACCTTTCCTGAGCACCAGAATATCTACCTGACAGTCCATTCACGATGTGCTGGTGAGCAGTGCTTTTTACACTATTCCAGATGTGATGAGTTTGGAGAGCATTGACCCAAGCTCTGATGTGGATAGTTGCTTAGCTATTGATGTCTGCTCGGTTAGAAAGAAGTGGAGGAAGGTGAAGCAGAGACATCGTGTTGCCTCTGAAAGCCAAAAGATATATGGTACTGTTGTTTGGAGGGGAAGTCAGCTCTGGTTCTCTCTTTGGCTATGTACACAATCTTCCCACAGTGAAAGTCTTCTGTGGATGCAAACAGGCATGCTACGTAGCATGGTCAGCTCAGTAAGCGAGGTCTCAATGTGTTAAGGACTTTCTGATGAGACACATCATATGTGTGAGAACAGAGGACCTCCGGAGCAGGAAGCACAGCATCATGGTCAATCTTGTGCCGATCTGTGGGAAACAGCTCTTTGATCACAGATACATTATCCCCAAACTGCCTAAGAAGGTGCACAAGGGAAAGCCAGCAAGGCTAACCACTCCTGAATTTTTCTCTCAGAGAATCTTTCACTAAGTTTTTCTGCAGCCTGCTCTCACAAAAAAAAAAAAAAAAATTCAAGTTCTCTATCTCCATTCTGAACTTGGCATTTGGCCGTGAGGATCTTCCAGCAGAAACTTACAGACGAGTAGTGCAGGATTCCTGAGTCTCATGACACATTTGGGAGCTTTCTCAGTTATTCTTTTTGCCTTTAAGAGGAAGTTATGACAACAAGCTGAAACTAGCTCAGCACAATTTGATACAGTAGGGAGCCTTTTAAATAACTTTTTCCAAAAAGCTTTGGGAACATATTAAAAGACCTTTGGCCATCAGCATAGCTGTTTCTGAATTTAGCAAGTAGTTACTGTAAATGGGAAATTTAAGCTCCACATTCTTTTTAGCTTTACATCATCACTGAACAGATTTCAACATAATAATCATGTTATTTATTGCTTGGTCAGAGTTAGGATTAGTTTGGCACCACAGAAAGGATAGCTGAGAATATGAGATGCAGTTACAAATTACTTCCAGGGGCTTTTTGAAAGTTAATAGTCTTTAAATTGAATCAGGAATACATCATTTGATATTGGGTTGTGAGTGGGGAGATAGTATCTGGAAGGATTTATTTTCTGAAAAAAATTGGAGTTACCATTGTTCTTGACTTTGCTGGCTAGTTACTGAATCTTTCTGATTTCACTCTAAACCTGCAGAATATTACATCCTGGAAGTTCAGGATATTCCCAAGTCAGCAGTAAGCTTGCCTCAGAGCTGAATTCTTGATCTTTATTCAAACATAGACTAGTTTTAGCTGGATTAAGAATATCAGACTTTCTCTTAAAGTGCATAAACTCTCCTTTAACTCGGTAGCTCATGTCATCTTGCAAATAATATATTAATTCCTCCGGGAATTAAAGAAGAAGAAAGAAAAACTGTCAGTACCACAAGGTCTGTCTAGGTCAAAGCTTTCAGTTATTCCTGAAATAAATCTCTTGTTGTTACAATCTGGTTAGATCAGGTCTATAGTCCTGCTAAGAAAGGCCTTTTGAAATTTAAGGTCTCCATTAAAAATGGACAAAAATGGTGAGACTAAATTATTCTACTGTTTTCAAAGGTATTACACTAATTAAGGGAGCCTGCAGAACCTAACATTTTGAGATTCAAAAGAACAACAAAATCAATCTGTGAATGCAACAACTGTATTAGCACATAAGCAAAAGGTAATTAGAATAAACTCTGACTGTTCCCAGGTTACTTTAGTAGCTGCGTGGAGTGAACGCTCAACTCACAGCTGTCACTTGCCCTAAAATTCTCACCGAAAAGTGGTAATGCCGCTCCCCTTCCTGCCCAAAACCAGCATTTTTTGGCATTTATATAGAGTATGTAGGTGTGTGTTTCAGAGGCTTTGAGAATCTGCTTAGCCCCTGAGCTCTGCAAAGACCCCAAACGAAGTCTTACTTTGAGCAATATTGGAGGAATCAGTATGGATTCATAGCTAAAGATGATATTTGTCTTTTAATTAACTGTTTAATGTGGTATAGGGAAAACTATGTTTGTTTTACCAGGCCCTGAATTACGGGATTTGTAATAGGCTTGTTTAAGTTCAATTGACAGATAAAACTTCTCTTATGACAGAGTTGGGAGTAGTGTACAAAAAAGCGATACCATTTTCTGCAAATATTTGCCAAGGACATACTAAAGGACTCCTGTCAAGCTTGCGTGCTTTTTTATTAATGGCTATCATGCCCCTACTAGGCATTTCTGGAGCTAAAACTTTCTATCACACAGCTCAAAAATTGCCTGGCTGTAGCTTTGCTGAGAGGGATGGCATCTTTTGGATGGATCTCCAGGCACCAACAGCTGCAGGTAAGGGCAAGGAGACACAGTCGCATTCAGAAGGGAGGGGGTGACGTAGTTAACAGAAGGGGCTTAGCTGAACAAACTGAAAAACCAAATACTGAGCTGCGCTAAGGGGGAAAGAATCTGTTAAGGAAATGGGTGCTGGACTGTGCAGATCATGATATCCTTGTTGAATGAAATCTGTAATCATGAAGAATGGGTTGCAAAAGGCTCAATATGTCTAAATCCTTTTCTGAAATGCTGTCCTGTAAGCTTCTTGACTTCGCAAAACAGAACAGGAAATATTGCATGAAAAGGCCTTCCCCTGATTTTCTAATATTTCCTGCTTTCAAAAGCAATGAAAATATTATGAGTATATGAGTACTTTTGATCTGGGATCAGAATGTAGAACTATGGAGATGTCTGAAGTCAATTAATTTCAATTTTGTCCAATATTTCAATCGCAAAATTGGAGCCAGTTTCTTATCGATTTCTAGTTTTTCCATACTTGTCCTACCACATGGAGTCTACAAGAACTGATCAGAAGGTATAGCGTTTATTTCCCAAGAAATTAAAAAATATTTTTTGCAAAGTGGCATTTAAAAAATAGTAATTAAAAAAAAGTTTCTTTGTTTGTTTTTTAAAGAAAGTTTAAACCTAAACCTCAAATTCATTAATTAAATGAAACCTTCATTTGGAAAATGTTGAAATGAGATTCCAGTCATTAGTCAAAGGTCACAAAGTTTTCAAGTGTCTTGCTCTTCATCAGTGAATAGAGCTGTGATACAACTCTAGGGATCTGTGGGCTGTCATTCCCAGAACTTCAAATCCATGTCTTAAATCCCAGATGACTCAGTGAAAGGAAGATTCCCAGGGCTTCTAGGGGTTTTGTTTTGGAAGAAGCATTCTCAGGATTTCTTATCTTCCTGGAAATCCTTGCATCATAAGCACTGAGAGTCAGCATTTTGGGAGTATTTCAGAGTTGTGGCTTCCCATTCAGCAGCTACCAGACAGTTAAAATAATGGTTGTGTTTTGTTCCATGTGCAATACATTCAAGAACAAACATTCCTTTGCCTGAGAGTTTATCTTTTTCTGAGAAAACATTTAGCATGGGGGAAAAAAATATAACTACCAATCAAAAAATTTTTTTTTTCTTATGGAAATACAGTAGATTATTTAAGTAAGGTAACCGATTCTAACAGAGAAATCAGGCCTCTTCATTTCTGTTGTCTTACAAACTGTACACAAAGGATCTCATTATCTCATGAAAAAGAGGTTCAGAATTATTCCTAAAAACAATGGTCAATTTTAGCTTCATTAAATTCCTGAAGGACTTTTTTATATCAGAACAGGGGGAAAAAAACTGTCCCAGTCACTGTGTTTTAGAATGTAATCATTTAGATCATGTGATACTCTCTCCAAGGAAATTACGGAGGTCCTGTCATTCAAGTTATTTGCAAACAGAATTAGGAAAAAGGAGAATACATTGTAGGGATGAATTCTGCAAAAGGCAGCTGGGAATAATGAAGGTTGCTCCTTTAATTCTAATTCTATAACCAGAAAGATAATGCAACAGGAAGAGCGAGGCTTTTTTTAAAGAGAAGCTTTTAATGAGGTTGACCATCTGAAAGACATATCCAAATGTACAGGCTAAACTGATTGGATAGCTATCTAAAGACAAATATGTGTGGGTAGTACAAATTTCCTCCTTCTCAGAGGCATGTTAATTCCATTCAGTCTCCAGGCATCGTCTCTGCCAAATATTCTCCATTATTTGTAATCCTTTTGCTTTTTAGCCTAATTTCCTATGGATAAACAGTATATATGATTACTACTGACTATGCATGTGTCATATGTCTGTTCTCCCAATTCCAATAAAACTGGAATGAGCAGAATGTGTTGTAAAGATAATTAAAGGTACTAGAAGACAGATAAAAATAGGCAGGAAGAAAAGAGAAACTCTATTAGTGTCCCATAGACCCAGAGCATACTTACAAGTGCCAGAATCATGACAAAACCTTCGAACAATTCTCATATCTTCTGTCAAAAAGGCAGAAGTCTGTGGGAAATCACGTTCACTAGTTCATATGCTGAAGGAACTATTTGTATTCTTTTTTATTTCTCAGCAAATGGCAAGCTTGCATGCAATTTGCCCTGAGGTTAACATCAAGCATTCTCAAGAACAGATTAGAAAGGAGTAATTTTTTTTTTTTTTTTTTCAATATGGGTATGATTTGGGATTAGCAAAGAAGGGATCAAGAAGTTAGAAACTTCACTGATTTCTTTCTTTCTGAACTAAACCTATGAATAACCATGCCAAGGGAATTTTCTTCTCCTCTGAGCTACTACTAAAAATGTATGACTTATCTATTTATTGTCTAAGCCTGCAATGCCCAGTCTCATCTTCTGATGGTAACACAATGGTATCCTCAATATCTGACATCTAGATAATCATATCATGCTTATTATTGGCTGCTGTAAAACAAACATTCATGAGAGATCAGCCCAGATTTCAGCAAACTTTTCTGGAGCAAGCCGCAAAACATAAAGACATAACTAAATATTTCTACAAGCAGCTCCATAATTATGATCAGCAGTGAAGAAGAAATCAATCAGCAGCACAGCCACATAGAATTAAAAGGCACAAACAAGTAGAAAATAGGAGGCACCTGAGCTGAAGAAATTCTGTATTTTCTACTACCGAGACCTATTGTATACTCTGGTGATACCTTTCATGAAAATGCCCCTAAATTAATAGGTGGGCTAGCATAGAGCAATCAGCTGGTTTTTTATTAATTTGGAGAAAGCAGGAGAGAGCATAAAAGGGGATTTTAAGTTTGCAGTTTAATAACTGGGTTTATTAAACATTCAGCACATCAAACAAATATGGAGCAGAGTTCAAACTGACACCAGGAAAGGATCTGAAAAACAAGCTGCACACCCATGATAGGGCTTGAACAACCAGCCTAGTTTCTTTTTGTTGTCCCTTATAAAGATTATACACTGGAATTATGGTTGCAGCCTCTGTACTGCACCACGGGGTGCAATCTGGCAATTACCCGGGCCTATGTTATCACTCCACAGTAGAGAGATGGCTATAACCTACAGCAAGTGTTGAATGCCTTTTACATAGTTGCTCCATCAACAACATCTCCATCTTTTTTGTTTTAGACATAGTAAACAATTAAATGGTCTAAATACTTTCACACAAGCTTTCTCTCAGTTTCATGTGTACATGTATGTTTGATATGTAATATGTAATCCCAGACAAAGAGAGAAAGATTTCTTTCTCTCTGTACAATTATGGTTTTCACCTCTTATTTAAGGCTCTAGAAGTCTTACCCTCATTTTGCCCCAAAGAGATATTGATTGTAATCTTACGCCTCATCTATTTTTGGGCAGAGTAAAGTTTCTGTAAATACATTGATCCTTTCTTCTTTTAAAGTCACACTTGCCACCTGGTAGCATGCAGTCATTAAGGAGGCTATTGCCACCTTAGACTTCTCATATTCATTGAGCCATTCTCTCCTGGCAGTGAGATGTTCTGTCATTTTGAAAGGATTACCCTGCATTATAATTCAGTGTCAGTGTATCCAAAGCTCTAAAACCTTCTAAGTGATGGATATCTGCAAATCTCCTTTTTTTTCCATTCTATATTGTCACATTGTCAATCAAGACAGTCCAGATTCTTTTGGTACATATGAACATGCCTCTGAAACCCTCTTGCAAAAAGCAGAGGTTTAGGAATGTATACACCGATCATATGAGAGAATTGTCTAGGAAACTCACCATGGGACTGTATAGCTCATTTCAGCTTGCCATTTGCTGCTTGAGAAATTATAGTAAAGTCATTATGTGAGAGTCTATGCTTCTCAAAAGCTATAGTTTATAAGTCAGAGATCATGGTTATTAAGCCATCTTTAAAGAAGAAAAAGCTGTGAGATCAAAATAGATAACACTGCCAATGATATTGGGAGTACTAAAAAGAAGGTGATGATCAAGTCTTGCATTTGTGTCTGAACGAGTTAGGTCTTGGGACATGGAAGAGGATTACAGCTAAGAAGTAAGTTTCCCCTGTATACCTCATGCCTTTTAAATCCCAGATAGTTTTACCTTTCTGTGTCTGCGAGATTTATGATGACCCTGTAAATCACAACAGACTGAGTTTCTGCATGCCTTGGCTCGCAGGTGTCAGCAGTTCAGTTCACTGATTTCACAAATCCCAATAGAGTCTGCTGTTACAAAATAAGCAACTGGTAGGAGGGTAGTATATGCCCCATGAGACCAACCACCATATAATGTATACTGCCCATTGCATGCTGTTTTGATCTTACGACCTTTTCCTCAGTGGATCGCACCGCTTTCAAAGCTCCCCTGCAAATGACAAAGGAGAATTACCATCAGAAAGTGACCCTCCTCCCCTTTCTATGAATGTAAAGCTCCCTCTGTCCTCAAATAAGACAATGACTTGACGTCTCCCTCTTCTGATACAGTGTTGTCGTGCTTGGGTTTTCTTTTCTTTTTCCAGGGGGAGTGGCGGCAGGGCGGTAGAGACGAAGAAAGAAAGGAAAAAAAAACTTTGTTCAATGCATCTGAGTAACACCAAGATCAGAACTAGTCTTTTTTTTTTTTGTCTCCAAACATAAAACTTTACATAAAACACAAGAAGTCAAGAAGACAGAATGTTTCCATATTGCACTGAATCATTTTTAGAGTTAATTTCTGGTATTAATTTCTTACTAGAGGAACTTTCCAGGTTATTCTCTTTAACACTTCCCTTTTGGTTATTTATGTAGATAAGCAAGTTATTAGCTCATTTATAATTTTTGAGAAACCCTTTGTTCTGTTTGTTTTATTTGCCTGGGTGTAAAATTTATTTTTGCATCTTATTATTAATTTTAAAGCAAAGTATTATTTATTATTTAATATTGTTTTAAAAGTCAAAAAAGTCCAGATCATTAATATTTATTTTCTTTCCTGAAGAAAACAACTAACAAGAACAACACTGGTTTTTTTTATTCTGATACTTTCCTTCTGAGACAGAAGAGAATTTTATACGAGAACTTACTTGAAGTTTTTGTGGTTGTTGTTGGGTTTTTTGAGTTATTGTTAGGTCCTCAGACAATTTCAGGGGAAAATATCTGACCTTGTTTTTTATTGGACTTTGTTAAAAAGTTTTGATTCCATGCATGCCACATCAGGTTAAGGTGCTTCTTCTGTCTACTTATCTTGGTCTAAATAATGTTTGCATCTGAGGAGCCTGAAAAGGCACTGTTTTTCAAAAGACTTAAAGAAAAAGTTTTGGTAAAAATAATTTTAACAGGTATTAAAAACAAACAAACAAACAAACAAAACCCCTTGAACTTCATTTGTGGGAGTGTTAATTATTTGCAGGACTTGTTTTTTGATGAAAAAATGTCAGTTCTGAAAGTGAACACATTTGTGGAAAAGAGTGAAAAATATAAAATGTGACAGATTTTATGCTTGGAAAAAATTTGAAGATAAAGATTAAAAATCAGTGAAACATTCTTGTTTTTCACATTTGCTGAGTTAAAAAGTCCATAATTTTTAAATGTGTAGTCACCTGAACTATTACACATTAAAACAATTTTAATGAGAATGTTAGTAAACAAAAGTTGAAATTTCAGCTGAATTCTTTGAAAAGATATACAACAAATATTTCAATCCATCTGAGCTTTTATTTAAAATATATTTTTTTTTTTTTTTTTTTTTTTAAATGGGGTGAGAATGCCCATTTCTTGATGTTATGATATTGTTTACTACCATCTGACTGGAAACAAAAACGTGCTCCCTCCTCTGACTTGCAGTAAAAAAAAGAACCAAAACTGCATAATCTTTTCGCTTAACATCTCAGACTGAGAGTAAAACAAATGACTGAGATGAAGAAAGCTTAGAAATTAAGAAATAATATGGTATGCTATGCTATGCTATGCGTATGATCATATGCTATGATTGTCCCATAATAACAGGCTCCATGCAGTACCTTCCTGGGGCAGAAGCTACTTTTAGTGCTAATTATAAAACGGGTCCTGTAGTTAAGGTCCTGTAGTTAAAGTCCTGTACTTAGGACCCTAGCCTCAGGCTTGATTTGAAATTCCTTGGCAAGACTGCATTTAAGCTATTTAAGCCTGTATTTTTTAGACATAACTTTCATATTTCAGGTCTTTGTCTCTAAAACTGTGAAAACAGCACTTCTCCATCTCAAAGGAGTATCTAATAATAGAATACTGTTTGACAAAGCTAAGTATAAGTTATATACTCCTGTAAGTTACATTTCAGCTTCTGACAGCTTCTTTCACAGCACAATGTCTAGCACTCTTTAACGCTGAAGAGTCTGGCTACACGTGTCCCCTGCGTACCTGCGCAGGGAAAGACAGACAGCTCCTCCATAGGAAGGCTCGTTGCATGGTAAGCACTAATTCATTCACCTATTCTTTTTCCTCTGAACAACTCTGTTGTTCCACATGTCAATCCACATGTAGGAAGCCTTTATGGCTTGAGAGACTGGGTATTTTTGGCAGTTAGATCCCATTATTATTAGATATAGAAACAGAGCTTATGCTAGGGCTCTTTATTGTTGGTTTCTGTTTGGGGTTTTATTCATTCTTTATCACAGGAGGACTATGTTCTTTGTTTCCTGTATATTGCTGGTTCAATTAATGCCCCCCAAAATCCTGTATGGTTTAAGAGTAACACATCTTGCTATCAACTGGGCCTGCAGTTATAGAAATACACAGCCAAACCTGCAAGCTTTTTCATCTTCTTGTACAATGTACATAAACACCTTCTCACCAAATATGTTTTCTAATATTCAGCCTCTTCATTCTCAGTGTGAGAGTGCCAGAGAGCTATTCTTTACTGCTGCACTGTGGTTATAGGACTACGCTGAAATGCAACACTATTGAGGAATGATTTAATATATTAAAAGGTCAAATGTACATTTGTATTGGTTTTTATCTTTGCTAAAATATTCTTGAAGTGATAAATACTTGCTTAACGTGAGTAATTCTGTGCCTCCTTCAGCTCATTTTGACAGTTGTATCACTGTTGAGCAGATTTCCATTAGATACTACTCTTTGTGAAAGTCTCAAATATGTTTTAGTAGGTTTTTTTCTTGAATACGCTACATTTGCTTTATATTAGAGAGGTTCAAATTTTTATAGAAATGTCACATACCATAAAACTGCAATTATTGATTCCATCAGACAGATTTCACAGTCTTTGTAAAAATAGATTGTTCCAGGTATTTACTTGTGTTTTTAAACACAGGATCTGATCTGAATTTCACTTCCATGGACATTAGCTCTAGCCCTTTCTAATCTGATCTTGTTTTGTGGATATTAACATCTGTTGCAGTGTTATTTTTTCATTACTACCTACAAAAATCAAAATTATTCAGTTTTAAAATCACTCCTTGAAAATGTGTTAAATACATTTGTAACCGACTGTTTTTTTCTGGTAAATAATCTGAAAATAATAACCAGACTGAGATTGTTTACCAATTCTTCTAAGTACAGATTTGCTAAATATAACATGAATGTATGCACTGTATAGCCATTATGTGGCTGAACAAAACAATGGGATGCATCACACAATGTTCCCAAGGTGTGGACATTTCAAATAAATGTTATGTTTTTACTTACTGGAAATTTTATCTTTTGAGAGATGCAGGCACCAACAAATTCTTTAAAATACAATATTTGCAGCACATTGAAAATGTAAAGTGTATTAAATTAAGCAGAAAGGAGCAGTCCTCTGGAGAAAGAGACTCACTGAGTTCCAAGTCAAACTCATCCTCATGCCTTCTAGAATTTAATTATTAGTCATTTTGAAGATCAGTCTTACTGAAATGGTGCACATGTTCTAAAGGGAACTCAGATCTAGGGTCTGGTGAGTAACGTCTGAAAATAAACTCCATAACTTCTCTGTGTACGAAGAATTCTTATGCCACGGTAGGAAGCAGATGTGACTTCTGAGCGCTACCCAATTTTTTTACTACTATGGATGTAAGTGAATGCAGAAATTAACCTTGCATGATTTAATACTCATGAAAAATAATAGAAGTATTTTGCATCAATTACAAATGAACTGACTCTTTGATTCATGTTGTTAAATGAAATATAACAAATTATTATTATTATTCATAGGTTGAAAAAGAGGCCTTGGCTTGACATGTGTAAACAGAAACTTCATAAAAGTCCAGAGGGGTCTTATTAATTTCCCCAAGCCTGATTAGGAATTCAGTACAGAGAAAGGAAAGTCTGGGAAGAGATATTGCTAAATCATATAGACCAAGGCAGTGTTTTAAATCCTTCAAAAGAATCTATCCACCTTGCATTTCATGTATAAAAGAGAGTGGAGAGGAAACTACTCTTAGAAAACAACCTCTTCACACTTCTTATTCCTCATATCCATTAGATTACTGAGTTTAATATTAATCTTTACTGATCAGGGGAAATTCCTGTGGGCATCTTAATTAAAATGTCTTCCCAACACGCACTAATGATAAAAATGATACACCACAAACTGAGATTTATCTCTGAATAACTGTGCCATGTGAGATGGTTATTGACACTCAGTTTCTTCCCACCGCCGTTCTGCTAGATACTAATTCCCGTCCAGCTCTGTGAAAGGCCTGGAGAGGGTACTCCTTAAAACACATCATTTGAGAAGGGTTAGCTCAAATCATCTTCATCAGCTGGTGAGCTGCTGTAAGCAGCTGGAAGGATTAACACCCAAAGGTAGCGCACACAGCTGGATCTGGAAAAGGACATCTGGTAATGGTCTACAGCTGTGTCAGGAATAGGACAGAAAATAACTTAAATTAATGTAATCTTATTTCAAAATCAATTGCAAGCTGTCTCCCTAAATTCTTTGTTAATTAGTGGAGTCCTGTCTCAACAAATGCACAGAAGGAAGACTTCAAAGAAGCATTGCGGATAAATAAAAGTACAGAAACACTTGTCCATTAGGAGGGTTTGAAAATATTGCCATGTGAAATTTAAAGAGGCTTTGGAAAAGATGAGATTTAGTAAAAGTCCCTCAATTTGGAATTAATTATAAAGAGGTATGCTATTTTCCTCATCTGCTTGTGATACTCAGTGATGCACATTTAAGAGCTAGGAAAATTTCAAATCAAACTGAAGAAGTGGTTATTCAACTGGAATGGACTTGTCTGTGAGTTGAGGGCAGGGGGGAATTTAACTCAGTTTAAGACATTGAGACTGAATTTATCTATTTGTGCAATGGGAGCTCAGCTGAGGTATTGAGTACCATAGCAGAGTATCCCCTGCTGTTCCCGAAAAACACCTCTGCTCTCATCTCAGATGGCACTAACTAGCCATGTGTGGGCAAATAAAATTTATCCTTTTGTACAGGCAATGGAGTCTAGAATACCTGCATTTTATCTGTTTGCCTATATTTTTCAGTAAAATAGCTCTCAGGACTCGATCAACCTCATTTCAACAGACTGCAATGAGAATTTGAATACTTAGTTACAGCATCTTATGCCACCTTGAAAGTCTGTCTTCATCTCTGTATGAGATTGATAAAATAAAATAAATTGTCCACATCATAAATTAACTTGAACAACTCCTGTAAGAATCCTAAAAAGAATTAGACATTTATAAAGATAATGAAGTATCCACAATCACATCAGATATAAAAGGAAAATATTTGGAATCCCCATGAAATGTCCTGCAGAAGCTGATTTCTGAAGTCATTGCTTTGGGAAAAACTCTTACCCAATTGCATGTCTCAGTTGTGCTCCTTGAATTTCCTGTTCTGCAGCACTTGCTGAAGGGGAAGAGAGGGATAGATCTATAGAAAGATCCTCAATAAATCCCGCTTTTTCCAGTGGAAAAATTCCACTGCTACAAACACGGCATCGTCTTCTAAGCTTGCTCTGAAAATGTATGAATAATTAGTAACCTGTGGTGATAAAAATAGTTGAATCCCTGACTAGTAGTGTTTCCCTGTGCCACATAATAGTGTACTGAAGATACTACGTTGCTGTTCCTCAAGGTGTGCATGAGGAAGCAAGGAATTTTTCTTTCCTGCGGTAGGATTTTTTTTTCTGTGGGTTTCCCCAGGGTGCTTTATGACTCTGCATGAATCCCACTTATGGTGCAATTGATCTCAGAGGAGGTAATGTAACAAATGCTCTGGAATAAAAAGAGGTGTGCATTTCACATTTAATGCCACAGAGTAATATATTCAGGAGTTAATATAAAATGGTATCCATTTCACTTTCAGAGTTTCGATTAAATCTTTTTTTTGGTCTGTGTTAATGCTAGGTTGGTGGTAGCTGAATAGTATCAAATTTATTTTCATCATGTTTTGTCTGTGGAGGTGCAATATGTGTAATTGAAAGTTTGACCATCTTTTCATTATAGGAAGACTAAGCTCATCCATCAGTGCCAGAAGCAGGAAGTTGGTGTCATACATCAAGCGTCGTTTAGCACATGCACATCATTCACAGAGATCAATTATTATAATATTTATTTTAGATGGCACAGGTTGAAACCAAGAAAGTGAGACATCCATCTTTATCAGTTACATACCTTTAATTCCTAATAGCGTTAACTGCAAATTTGGTGGTACAGCCAGCCACACTCTAAATTTTGTACAAGTAATAATTTTTAATTTCATTTAGACATATCCCAATTTATCTTCATCGTTCATCTCTTAGAATTCAATAAATTCTGGTTTTATGAAACCAGTCAGGAACTCCTTGCTGAGTAACCCATAATAACAGCAAGCTGTTGCTAAGCAAGAGGTGACTGTATTAGCTCACTGTCACTGCTAAGGCACAAGTTAAAAAAGAGGTTGAAAAGGTATTAATTTTCCTAACCCAGAGCGTTACCTCTGCACAGGATAGACTTTGTGTCTTTCCATTCTCAGTTCTCCTCGCTGTAACAGTAATCCATATATTGGAAACATGACAGAAAACAGAAAAACATCTCTAATATAAGCTAAAATTTGAATTAATTTTCTGATCAATTAATTTTCTTTTTATACACTCATAATTCCCCCCAACCAACCCTACTCCACCCATTTTCTTCCACCCACTCTTCTCTCCCCTGGCTTGTCCTTCTTTGCTAGTGGAAATCCTGAGATTTAATGTCAGAGAGACTGCTGCTAGCTTTGATGTTAATAATTTACCCAAATTGACAACAGATATAATAACTTTTTAAGTGTTATCAAGAACAGCTGCTGTGAAGAAATTCAGTGTGTGAGATGGGCACAGGGAGGAGGGGTTGCGGGTAGAAAGGGAGAGTTGGGTTATTATACATGCACAACATCCACAGTCATACCCCAGGATAAAGTGAAAGATTCTCCGTCCTGCATTTCTGCACTAAAAGATAGCTAGAAAAGAAATAGCTATCACCCTACTGAGAAAGCTGATAACATAAAAATTTAAGAAATGAAAGCTCAAAATATCTAAACAGTCATAGAAGAATAGACTAGACATAAAAAAAATGTCAGCAGATCCCACTGAAGTCAGAATTTAACCTATCTAAAGAGGACAGAATTAAAAGGAAAGCAAAAGTTGCAATTTTTCATATACTATGCTCTTGTGAATGTGTTCTTATATAGTGGGGGAGTGTGTGGGTGGTGTGTGTTCATGCACGCACACTTGTGCCTGTGAGTATAACTGATGTTCAGCAGAGGAGCTGCGGAGCCTTGTACCCCCATGCTGTGTGTGTAAAAGGTGCTCTTAACTGCAGGAAAGCTGAGGGAAGCTTTCCCAGTTCCCACCTGTGAGAGCAAGAGGAATGAGAATTGGCAGAAAGGCAACTGCCACGTCCCAGAGGTGTCTCACCCTGCAGTGTGAGGTGGAGTCAGAGCCAAAACCAAAAAAAGGAAATATCCTTCACCAGCCATAGGAGACTTCATCGCCCTCAGTGCTGGCTCATTTAAGTAGCTGGTGTTTGACAGGCTGAGGGGACAAAATCCAGGCTCTGTTTATTCCCAACACTTAATTCCTATTGACCTTATTGGGATGACTTCTTGTGAGAAGAGGGACGGGTAACTCAAGTCATCCCTTTTGGCTCTGTGAAAGGGTGTCAAGCTCCTGGAAAGAGGGAAGCAGAGAAATGTGCGTAAAGGAGTTTCCCTCCCTGGGTCCTTCCCTTGGCAGCGGTTGAAGATGGCAGGCAAAGCCCAAGGACACAGTACAGCCCCACACTACTCCTCGCCCAAGCAGTACGTGAAGGCTTAGGCAAGGTTTCAAATATTGCAGAATGACATTTGGCAGAGAATATCTATTAGAGGTCCCAGGAAAACTACATTAGCAGGGGAATGTGCAGCCAAATCTTACATGAAACATTAGTTATGCTGGATTTGGCAGACCTTTCTAGAAACCCTGAAAAATGCTGAGGACTAACTTTGCCAGCATTTTGAATCCAGGGTTACGATCCTAGAGTGCAGTACATCCCTATGTTTCTGGCAGTAATTTGGAAAGTTGGTTTGGCACTTTAACGTGCATTCCAATGAGAACATTCAGTTTTCTGGGGTTTTACAAGTGCTGAGGAACATAATACTTTTGGGGGCCGTTGAACCCTGTTTGGGATTTTAATATCCATTAAGTGATTACTGCAGAGAATAGGATACTCTGAGCAGCTGGGGCAACATTCACCTGTGAACTGGGCCCTTTCCAACTCTGGGAAATAACAGGTTAGATCAGAAAAGGAGGTCTTATAAGAACGACATAATTTTTTTTTTTTTTTTTTTTTAAAGAATACAGATGAGGAAGCTATAAACTAGCTGCAGTTCAGGACTGCTGAACTCTTGGAATTTTAGAGTTTGTTGACCTTCTGTCCTTTTTATCTAAAACGACCGAGTAAATTAAATATTAAATACTTGTATTTGATGATTTAATTCTACCTGCAGTTAGCTGAAAAATCTTGAGAAAAATAAAACTTTTACAAATAATTAAAAATACTTCCACCTCTATTTGAGTTCTAATAAAATAGGGTTTTTTTTCACAAAGAGGTTCAAGTACTGGTACAGGGCTATTGCCCATGTTTCATTAACAGGTCATCTGTTCCTCCTCTTTTAAACCATTTTAGTCACTTTTCCTAGGCTACTGACTGTCACTGTGTTATCTTACTTCCACTGAAGAGGAAGGTCATATCTGTGACATTCTGTCTCCAACTGACATCAAAATTTTGCCATAAGTAAGCTGCAAAATAGTTTTTAAAAGTGGTATTCAAGCACCGTGTGCATGCATATGTGTATTTGTAAAATCCAAAACAAAACACTCAACTGCCCACACTTCTCCTCCTGTGGATGGAGGGAACAAATGTGTGATAGATGCTACTCACCTTGATCAAAGTAGTACTGAAAGCTTTCTGATATTACAATGATGAGCATGCTCTGACAACCTACAGAGGATAGATAAATGCTCCTTTAGTTCATGAAAGAAAACAGCACCTTTACATCTCAGGAAACAGCTTAGAACAGCAGAGCCTCCTCACAGTAAAATAACAAGCTAGCAAATTAGATAACAGTTAAACATGTATTTTATTCCCTCCTTGATTAAATAATGTAAGCTTTTCTTCTAGAATTCAAGTGAGGAGTTGGTTGACCAGCTGGTCATTTATATGTTACAAATAAGTAATTAACTGCTTGATGTCAGAAAACAATGAATAGTACATTTTATCATTTCGTAATGCAGTTGATTACCTATGAAACAGACCAACAGAAGTGAAATTGAACCTGTATAGGATTTGCTCAACAGGTAAGATAGAAAAAAATCGAGCTTTTTAAAGTAGCCTTAGTTAAAATGTTACCACTTTTCAAAACCATTCCAAGTCTGTTCTGTCAGGCTGATCTGGATTCTTCACAAGAATGGAAAGATTCTTTTTTGTCTTAATTAGACTAGAAACATCATTAAAGTTGATTTTAGATAATAAAATTGTGATATTTTTTGGACATGTTGGCTGGATGCCAAAAGAACATAAAAGTTCCAAATGACTTTTACTGGGTCATAGAGTAATGAAACTTTGTTCTGAATAGGCCCTACATGACAAAGAAAGATCAAGTTTGTAATTACAGCTGGAACAGCTGCAATGAACTTTATGCATGAACAAACATGCACAAATGTATGTGTAAATGATCTTTTCTGAATACAAATGAGTAATTGCAGTCACATGCAAAGAGACACTAGCACAATATTGTGTTGATCATCTGAATATGGTAATATGTTTTTTTGCTGGCACATGAATTATGTCCATTTTGAAATGCGTTTTGTAGGTAATAATTTTTTGTCTTGTTTGGAGTTTTAATTTGAAACCAAATTTTAAAAAAAGTAGGCTGCAGCAGAAGTAAAAATGTCTTTATTGTATCTTTTCAGATACCTTAGTTTAAAAATAATTCATGAGTTTGAGTGTATGAATGTATTTTTTTCAAACTTCTTTACTTGCTGTAAAAAACATTTACATTTTACTTTCTTTTCATTAAAACCTGCTTAAAAGGGACATTTGCTCAAATTCACATCTTTCTGATATTACACAGATTTATAATAAAATAGTAAGTGATGTCTTTAAAGAACATGATTAGAACATTGCTCATTGCTATGAAAATAACTCTTATATAGAGCTCTTTGCACACCTTAAAAGAGATCTGATAGGAACTGGCCAGAGATAGAATTACTCAGGTCAGTTGTATTGCCCCAGCCACTTGCACACATCAGTGGGTTGTGCTCTCCCTCCGAGTGTTGTTTCTGTCCTTTCTCCAGATTTTTTTTTTTTTTTTTGCTGAAAGTCAAAATACATTGTACTTCTTGAAATATATTCAAAATAACCTTGAAGCCAGCAGTGCTGAAATCAGCTCCATGCTTAACATCTACTGTTTATGTGAAGATAAAGGAAAAACCAACAGGAGACTTGGCTGCCCTCTACAAATCCTGTTCTTCTTGGACAGGACACTCTCACAGTGCAAGGTAGATGTAAAGGCATTTTTACACGACTCCTCCATCCACTTAGAATTGGAAGGGCAGGTAACTAGTGCAGGAAGCAGCTATATCATCTGTTAACTTTTTACGCGTGAAAGTGTGTTAGCCTCTGACAGACTCCCCTCAGGCAGAACAAGGCCACTTTTTTAGCTCTTCTGACAAAGGACTTCAGCACAGCACTACAGACCTGGAAACATGAGGGCTTCCCACAGAACGTATTGAGTTTAACTCGTATGATTTGTTCAAATCAAATTGAATTTTTTTAAAAGTAAAATAAAGCATTTATATGTTTCTAAAACAATTGTATTCTTACACCAGAAAGTCATCCAACACGTGATAGTCCATTAAATTGCAAGGCATTTGTATTCTACGCCTGAAAAAACATCTCAGATCAGACGAATCCCAGCATTTTAAGCTTTCATTAGAATACCTAATAAAGTGTTGAGGGTTTTTTTCCAGACCAGGCTCTCCCCGGTGGCAGGTACTCTAATAACTGGCCATCTTAATAAAGATACCATGCTAGAACATAGTAGTAATGATAGTAAAGTAATTTTCCACTCAAGATTATATGTCTGTACGGTAGCTTTTGCTCTCTAGAGGCAAAAAGTGCATAACAATATTAGACAGACATCTGACCTAACAACTTCAGGTAGCATTTTATGAAACAAAAGGCATCTCAGTTTAAGCTGAAAATAAGTCAGTTTGATAGAGGTAGGTTTTAGATTTTCATACCTGTTTCTCATAAGAGGCATGTTTCCTTTTTGTAAATTAACAATAACCTTAAACACCTGCTGGGGCCATGCAGAAACCTGACACTATCTAAACAGGCATTTGAGAAGGGCTGCTGAAACTTTTCTGGCTACTTCATCAGCTGTTGTGAAGCGAGCATGTACATGAGGTGTGTTAGGAAGTGATGTTCTTTTGCTTCTGCAACGAAGTGAATTCCCTTAGTGCCTTTCAGCACGGCATCACCAGGCTGGCAGTTTGCCATCTGGAAAACTGACATTTGCCTCCCCTGGGTCTGCTGAACAGCGCTGCTGCAAGATAGCATTTGTACCTAAAGAAAATGGAAAAGGGAGCAGCAAGCTTGCCGAGCACAAATGAGACACACTGATGTTTTCCTTTTAAATAGCAGGAACTGTTGGTGTTTCAGAGTGTTTTTATTCAGCATCCTTTATCATAAAGGTGCTTTTGCATGAAAAGAACAATGAAGGTATATATTACATACTGGCCGTCTCCTATCAGTTCTATCAGTGAAGCAAGAGTTATTTAAAGGACCAGTCTAGGTTTTGAACACATATCACTTTGAACTTAAAACATTCAAGGCTTTTTTGTAAGAGATAGCAATAAGGAGCACATCAGAGTTTAAATCTGACAATCTGCATTTCAAAAGGAGTAATTTCAGAAGGAGTTCTCTTTGTAATAAAACTGGATTATAATAGGATAGCTGTAGAGGCAAACATCGTGACTTAGGCCAAACTCTGTTTGGGTGAAAATTACTCCTTTGAAGAGCATTGAGAGTTCTATTACCTCTTCAGGTCTCAAAATAGAATTAGAAGACATGGGTTGACATAATGAGTTAAGTGCTGGAAATAAAGCTGTCATGATAAAAAAGCTTATGATGCAAACACTGTTTAACTCCATCTCAACAGTGACAAATTTAGCTCTGGATTAATCAGGCTATTTTGTCGTGCTTTCAAATGTACAACCTGTTTGTCATCGCACAGATGCCAAAACTTCTTATACTTTACATTTGCCAGTCATCTAAATGAGATGTAAGTAGTTCATAAGATATGTTCTAATTACAATAAGAGAGTAAATTTGATCTTTAATTTATTTTCATATTTCAAATTCTTTGTTGCATTGAACTGGTAAAATTTCCGTGCACAGTTTACATTTTTTAAAGAGAAAAGTTCCAGTAATATCACTTTTGAGTAAAATTACACCAAAGTACAAACATTTTTTTTCAAAATATGAAACTTCTGAGTCTTTCGTGGGCACACTACTTAATACTTTTAATTTCAAGGATTTCTCTACTATTCACAGAAAAAAAAAAAAAAAAGACTGTCTTCTATTTCATAAATGTGTTATATGTGCACAAATGTCAAGTCAAACCATTATAACACGCACAGCTAGCTGCCAAAATGGTTGCATAACAGTCTGGGTTTTTCCTTAGGGTGAGGCTGAAATGCCTTTTAGCAAATAAATTTGAAATAAATATTTATTTTAATGCAGATCCAGGTCATTGCAGGTCACCCCAGTCTGCGTGTAAATAATATTGCTTAGTTGCATTCTCTTGCATTGGTAGTCTACTCATCCTTTTTTTCTTGGTTTTACAGATATAGGGTGTTGTCTGATACTCAGATTATTGTTTATACACACAGAGCAATAGAGTCAAAACATTTGTTACCCTGTTTTCAAGGAGTTTTACTTTTCATTCTGAATCACCAAGCTTATCCCCTCATTTCATGCCAAGCTCATCCATCCATTGAAACCTTAAACTGAATTTCCGTAATGTCCTGTGCTATCCTGCTAAGCTTCCTCAGATATATCAGGTGCTCCTTTTCTTTGCTGTGTTTGCAACGTAGAAGAATTCAAGCTGGGTTAGGGACTGAAGACAAAGGTATTTTTAACTGGAAATTGTGCAGAGCGCTAAAGCTTTCACCACATTTATCAAGCAGACATTATCAGACATGTTTACCTGGGATTTTCATATCATTTGTTTGACAGACTTTTAGGAGATGAAGAATGAACTGGTCCATAACGTTTTTTAGACTGGCCTTCTTGAAGGGATTTGAGGGTCTCTAGGTTTGATTGGGGTTAATTAATTTGATAGGTTAAACTGTCAGGACTCTTCTACTTATTATTAAGTGAAAAAAGGGAAATGAGTAAGGCTTCAGGAAGATACTTTTAAAATAAAAGTAGAAGCTGGAGGCCCCACAAAGGTTGTTAAACCCTGGTTTGTTAACTGACTATAAAGTTTCTTACAAAAATCTAGCTCCTGCTTTCAAAACCTATGATCTAAAATTCAGATAATGCCTTTGAAAGGGAAGAAACAGTCAAGTTTTGTAGTAAAAATTGTTTGATTTCAGGTGTAGACCCACGAGGTAACACTATGGATAGCAGTCCATAATCTGATCCTCAGTACGTTCCAAAATGTCTTCACTGATCAAAATAAACTGAATCTTTCTATGAAGACAGCACAGGTGGTTGGGCAATGCCTAACTTTGGCTGTATGAGTAAAATAATAGATAAAATGATAGTAAGCAGAGATCAGAAATATATATCAGCCACAAATCTATGAAGGAAGTACTCTTAGAAGCTTTATATCTGACAGGATTAATAGTGTAATTTAATGTTGGTTCGTTTTGTAGATTAAGTTTGAGGTGTGGTGTTTGAATGTATGCTGTTGTTTGGGTTTCTTAAAAGTTACCACATAGTATACTTAACTCCTGAGCTAGTAAAAGAGGAATAGACATAAACACATATCCAGGTTGCCCAAAGCCCAGAACAGGTGTTCTTTTGTGTATTTGTTTCAGTAAAACTAGGTAAATATATAACTCTCAAAATTCATGTGCCGTAATATTTTTTCTTAAGAAGATTTGCAGTAGTTTTGACATTTTGTTTAAACTTTTTCTATTTTTTATTATTTGTGAAAGAAATTATTCTACAGCATCATGACTATCATTTATTAATAATTAAGTTACACTTCCACTCAACTTTACTTCCATATGAACAGTGTGTCCTACCTGGGACTGTCAAGCAGACGGCATGTCAGTCTTCCTTCCTTCCTTCCACCCATCCTTCCATCCTTCCATCCATCCATCCTGTTACTTCCCTTCCCTTCCCTTCCCTTCCCTTCCCTTCCCTTCCCTTCCCTTCCCTTGTTCTTCTGTCCTTCACATCTTGGGAGATGAAGTCTAGATTCATATATAAGGATAGGATATTGCACATGCTAACATCTATATCTGTTCCCCAATGGGCACCTTTGGTCTGCTTATTGAAATTGAAATTTTATGAGAAGAATAACTGCTGTAAATGTAAAAGAAAAAAAAAAAAACAAAGCCAAAACCAAAATAAAACTAAAACCAAAACCAAAACCGGACTTATAAGAAAGCCAGCCCAAAATACAATTTTTGCATAGTAAAATAACAGCTAGAAAGAAAACGGAGAACACTTGTTCAATAGCACACCCAAGAATGTCTTTTCGTGCCTCTAGCAGATTCAGACAATGTTCAAACTTGCAAGAAGCATAACTGCATGTCATGGGAACACTAGAAACTAGATAGCTTTGGTTGAGAGATCAACTAATATTAACACATTCATTTTGGAGTGCACTTTGTCAGTATCAATATTTTCCTTAGAGTCCTCTCGCTACCGCTCCTGTCTGCTTTGTGGTACTTGACTAGCTAGAAGGCAGGAGAGCAGCACCCCTGCAGAGGATACTGATGCTACTCTGTGGATGGTCAGGCAGGGCGTACTAATGAACAGTGCATCTGGCACTCTCTCTGCTGAAGCGTGACCGTGTCAGTGTTGTGAGACACTCTGTGCCTCATTATACCCTCCGTGCGTGCGCGCACACGACTTTCCAATCCTGCTCTCTTGATTTCAGCTTTTTAGAGCTTGGATGTACTAATCAGATTCCAAATATTGGCCTTTGCTTCAGCAATCACTGCCTCAAAAGAAGGAAAGTGACAAGGCGGAATGATCTTTACCATAGGGATGGAGCATGTTATGGAATCTATAAATGGCACAGCCAGGATGAATAGTATCATTGTACTGGATTTTGCAGACAGTGCCAGTTGCTGCAGTCAAAAGGACGTTGGAGTAAAGCAGTTAATAAAAGAAAAAGGAGGAGGGGGGAAGAGGTAGTGTTGAAAATCATGGAACTGAGAACACTGAGGCTTAAATGCTTTTTTCTCAGACAATGAACTGTCTGCGTCAAAGTTAGCCCAATAGCATTTAGCTTTGTGCCTGCTTCCACTGTACCTGGTCACTGGATAAATAATGAATAGTGAGTGCAGACAGAGCTTACAAGGGCTCTATTATTCCCGCAGTTTAAATTCTTCATTTAATAGAAAGTACACAGGAGAGGAAGAAAAAAAAAAATCCAAACGAGCTAAGAAATAAAGACACATTGACAGGCCAGAATGGTAAAAAATACCTTACAGAAAAAATTGTTTCTGTTCTAGCTTGGTTTATTACATAAATAATTAGTACAATAGCATTCTATAGCATTTTTTCATCCAAGGAGCTCAAAGCAACTTATAAACTACTAATTAAAGGTGAAAGTTCCTAAAATATATGATGTGATCTGTGGGAAATATTCCACTAACTCTCTTTGAAACTTGAGCCCTTAAATGATACAGCTGAACCTGAAAGTTTTATCCCAAATGGCAGACTTTTACAGGGTGATACCACAGATAGTACAGTCACTCCTAATGTAGCTGCAGATAAGCATCCTGTAAACATCAAGGGGGAGGAAAAAGCACTCTGATTTTATAGGCTTTGGTTTAGGGGTGCTTCCATGTATCATTTTTTTGGCTTACAAGTTTATTTCAAAACTACACCAAAAACAGCATTAGGCAAAAAGACTGAATTAATGACTCCTAATTACCAGCTCTATTCAGTTCAGTTTTCCTACTTTCTCAGTGTTTCATACCCTCTTTCTTTTCTTCTATGAATAAACTGTACGTGTATGTAACATATGTGTTTGTGTGCAAGGAAGGAAAAATATCGTTCTTTGAGATAACTGACAACGCAGCTTGTAGCAAACAAAAGTAACACCTCAGGACTTCATGATGAGGACCATATGCTCAAAATAAGTTAAAAGTGTTTTCTTCCTGGGTTGTGGTATTTCCTCATGCCATCATCTCTGCTTTGCCAGTTTTCACTCTTTGTCACATCATGGGAAAATCCAGCCCATGTACTGTTTTAGGATAGGACAGCGTCTTCCTCTATTTTCATTGTGGTATGTTTAGAATCCTTGTAAATGCTGTAAAAATTAACACTGACTGTGTGCCTTTGGAGCTCAGGTTTTACTGAAAATCAAGACAGATCCTTCAGGTGTAGGGACTTTCCTTTCATTACAGTGGGAATGAGGCATGGGAGAATTATTTATGCCTTACAGTGTCTTTGAAAACCTCCCCAAACTGACTTATTCTCTTAGTTGTTTTGGAAGGAAAGCCCACTCCCTCCCCTTTTCACTATTCTGGGAAAGTTCTACTGGATAAAACCAAGAGCAATACTGAAGCAGAAAATAATTTTTCCCTTTAAAGTCCAAAGTTACTTTGACAAGGAAATTTCTCTATTAAAAAAAAAAAGAGCTACAACTGGAAGAAATACTGTAAAAAGCTTTACAAAGCCTGTAAAGGAAGCAGACAGCTTCTCTCGAAAACAAGTACACAATTATTATAATGCATGAACTGTACTGGTGCACATCTAACTGTGTGCAAGTTCTGCGAGCAGATCCCTCTCTTGCCCTTTCAACAAATGTTATCATTTCCCAAGGAGTGCTATCTCTGCTGCAATCTGCACTTACTCCACACTGACAGCTCTCCTGTCCCCACTGAGCATGTGCAGTGCCATTTAGGATACTGTCCTGTGTCCTTCCCTCTGCATCTGTTGACAGATCTGCACTCTTCTATTATCTCAAGTAGCCAACAGCAGGACCTGTCGCTGAAGGAAGGAGGCTGTGTATATCTGAGCTACTATCATGCAGCCCCTTTCTTTGTCCAATAACGGTGTCTTGTGATAAATGTTTCAGAAATGACATTTTTAAGAGGACAGGGGAGGAAAACTCTTACATAAGAGACTACAGCTCCCAGTGTCTCCTGAGACACAGTGCTGTCAATCAAGGAGGAATATTTGCAAAGAGATTAGAATGCAGGTGGTCCAAAATCAATGTATTAGAGGCAGAAACACCCTTCCAATTAAAAAAAAAAAAAAATCACATCAAGGAAAAAAACCTGCATAGTTCTGCAAAGTATGCTGCGATTTACCTTATCACACAGATTTGGGGAACTTCCAAAGCCAGTGCTAAATTTTGGATTGGGATGAGGGTCTGTGATACGACGTTATAGCAAAAAGGAAAAAAAAACATACAATAGTGGAAGAAGGGAGAGGCAGAAGAATTAAGTCATTTAAAAAGTGTTGAAGTACAGTAGCTGGCTAATAGCATATGCATGCAGAATGTAAGGTTTGACCATGCCCTCATGGTATGGGCAGAACGTGAAGTATAGCTGTGCTGTCCCACCAGGTAACTATATCTTTCTGCAACACAAGCCAATCCTAACTGTTGCTTTAGTAGTTTAAGGCTATCTGATCATTTAATTTGGCTTTCCATAAAATAAATAAGTGCAAAGTCCAATCTGAAATAGCTAGTATGTGTGGCAAGTGGCAAGATACTTTGGACACCTAACAACTCATTCTTAGATGTTTATTTCTGTTGTTTCTTTTTTACATCTAGTTTATATACAATACTGCAAGATAACTGGTCATTCTGGCATTAGTAAGCTATTTGTGCAATGACTGATTCTTAGCACACATGAATCATACATTCTTATCACATTTTGAAAAATGGTATAAACAGGAGGAGTTAACCTCAGGCAGAAAGAACACATTAATTAAGAATTGTAATGTGAACGGGAATCAGGAAAAACTGGAGAGGAGGGAAGGGAAATTCAGCTTCCAAAAACTGGAGAGTGTTATATTTCTATTTGCATATGATACCTCAAATCCCTTGGCAGAGGTTAATAGGAGAGAGAAAAGCTATGGTAATTGGTGTCAGTCATGGACAAGATTTCTAAGTGAAAAAATAAGGAAAAAGTTCTCCTGAAGGGCACATTAAAAAAAAATTTAACATTCCAACCTAGACAAAGAAAAAAGGGCTCCTCACAGCCCTGGTGGAAAGTGAGCAAAGGAAGAGAGAGCAGCTATACTAAAGAAAGGAACAAAAGAAACTCCCTAGGGCAACACAGACCAAAGTTAAGAAAGGCCAAGTTAACTGAGACATTTCAGTAGCTAATGAGGAACCTGATTGTTAAATATGCTTTGTTATTTTATCTTGTTTTTTTAATCTGTTCCAAATTTTTCAGCTAAATATTCAGTTTTTACTTTTAACTACTCACACTTTTTCTATCAGCTTATCGGATAATAAGACTGAACAACCAATGAAACCCTTTAGGACTGCCCATTGTATCATCTGATCTGGCCTACTGAGGCAGCACCTACCACCCCTAGTGAACTGTAGGGTGGGCAAGAATGGGGTACATTTATGACCCAAGGGGCTGCAGTTTGGGGTTTGAGAATTGCACACGTCTGGCTGAGGACAGAGACTTCATTGTCTGAGAATATGCACATGGGCTGGGATGTCAGACAGGCTCTCCCTAGTGAATCATTAACTTACTTTTGGTTAAAGCACACTTCTTCAATTTGTGTTTTATTTTGATTTGAAGACATTGAGAGGTGGAGAATCTATCCATATACAAGTGCTGTCCAAGCATTTGCAGCTTATTGTGCATTTTCCCAAAGGATTTAAGAGCTTTTTATTACCCTTGGTTTTATTCCAGTAAAATGGCATTGTTATTAAAAGATCTGTCGGTATTGCCTTCACCAAGATGTGGTCCAAAACACTCTCATTCTGCAAGGTATTTCCCAGAGCTTTCATGACACTTTTCTTTACGACTCTTCTTTGGCCGCTCAGGTTTTTCCAGTGGTCCTTCTAGGAAGTGCTGTAGAAACAGGGTAGCTTGTAGGCTAGGGCAGACTCTCACAGCAGGGCAGCTGGACCATCATACAAATCACCTCAGGAAGGAAGAAGGGAAAAAGGCTGGGAGGGAAATGCCCTTCCTCCCTCCCTGCCAGTTTGGCAGGGCATTGGTGTGCAAAGCAAGCTGAATTACATCCCAGTCTGTTAAACTGGTGTGTACCTTGTACTTGAAAGTCACCTCCAGTGGAGCTATTCCTCGTTGTCGATGAAGCCTACTTGCTCTGGAGAAACAATAGATCTTTACCCAATGTCATTATGGAAAATGTCAGGCACAGCAGTGGCCACAAAAGGGAGCAGATTTAAGATCAAGGTCATCTAGAAATGACAGCCAGATCAACAGTCCATTCAGGTTTATATGCCAGCTATATTTATACCAACAGGGTGGACATTTGTATGGGCATTCTGTATTGCTTTGCTCTTAATGAATATTCTGCATGCAGAGTCACTACAGAATCAGCCTCTTATATCAGTCTGAAAGATAATGTACTTTACGTCCTTGATTCCTCATTTTCCTTTTTGTTTGTATGTAACATAGCCGAGCACAACCTGTGCTCTGGGAAAACAGTATGTTTTCTATTCTGCTAAAAACAAAATAATTTCTGAGCTATCAACAAGGAAAAGAAGCGGGGTGGGGGGGGAGGGGGGGAGAGAGAGAGAGAACGTACATGAGGAGGGAAGGACTGAACTATATGAACACCATGAAGAAATATATGTCTTTTTATAAACAATAAAAGAGAATATTGCCAAGCTTTCCTTATGCAAAATAGTCTACCTTTAGAAGTAGGGTCAACCTGATGAATTTCACTCCATAAGGCAATACTCTGTAAATGGATAAGAGCTTGAAAATAGGACTTTGGATGAAAGAGTTTCCTCAAACGTATTAGAGTCCCCACTGAAAAACTTTACTGTCATGGCTCATCTCATTAATCTAGTGTATACATTGCATTATTTTTTTTTTTTCTCTTACTGTGCAGGACTGATGTGATTCTATCTTTTTTAGTGATTTAGCAGAGCGATTGTGAAATTATTTTGCAACCATGAAATGGTTCAATGTCAGTTTTCTGTTGTACTAGGAGGGCAATGTCTAGTTATTACACTGACTTTCAGCAAGGGGAAAAAAAGTGGAATTAGGTGCAATACTAATATATTGTTTTGTAAAAGCTAGAGATTTTTTTTTTCCTTTTTCATATCAGAATAAACCAAACGATGTTTTCATGACAGATCAGAGGGCGGCAGGGGGACAGTTAAGCAGCCACATGACATTTAGAAGATTGTTCTCTATACAATCCATGAATGTCCTTTGAGAAATTATGACTTCCCATTAAAAAATATAATAATAATAAATTGATTGTGATATATGTAATTTTCTCTTTTTGACTCAAATCGAGATTAATTCCTATTTTAAGCCTAACCATTTAGTTTGACTCAAGCTGGGTCAAAGCATTTCTGTGTGACTTCTCACATAAAACTTCTCAAATTTTGCCTACAGTTGGATTTTGGGATGCATATAGCTGATTAAGAAGTCCCAGCTTCTTTTATTTTATAAAATGTGACTTATATTGTTGACTGTCCAAAAATCAAAATTTCTAATCTCTGAACCTTTTATTTCAAGAAAACAAAATTTGATCTTCCAGTAGCAGTAGGAAGTAGCTAGTTTGGATTGAAAAGGTTTCTTACAAAGCCTGCAACACAGAAAGTAGAGCAGGGCAATGACAGTGCTTATGCACAGCAAGATTTGAGAGGCAACAAAGAGCTTTTCAAACTCACTTATTCGGTTGAAATTCTTTTAGCAAATGATGCAGCTGCACGGATTTTTGAGGGGGGAAGATGAGGTAGCAAAAAAGGTCAATGAGGACTGTAACCAACTGCTGAGTCTTACCCAGCGATAAACAAGAAGATATTGATTCTCAGGAGGGAAAACAACATTCTCATTTGATTACAGTGTTGAAAAAAGTTTCCCCATAAGGTTTACTGAGATCCAGGATCAAAAACTCATTATTTTCCATAGTTTATTTTTGTATCAGGATTTTTGAAATGTCTTCTAAAGAGGACCCCTTCTAGCTACAGCTTTCTTTACATCTGAAGCCAGCTTAGTGATAAAAAATGAAAAATAACATTTTCTGCAAGGGAACATGATACAAATATTTCCATAATGAATATAAACTATAATGTGTTAAGCTTTATTGTATTCAGGTTTCCGTTCCTGACCTTAGGGGAAAGTACATGACAGTTGACCCAAAGCTCCCTCTGGGAACCGGGACATTATTCGTATAGCGTAAGTGCTTTGACACAGGACTTCTGAAGTCAGTACCAGTTAGAAATCACATAGGAACTGCCAATTTCCTTCCTCCTTCCACTTGCACTGGCTGAAATTCCACCAGGTGGACTTGATGTTGGTTTTCCCTGACAAGACTGTGGCATGTGGCAGAGTTTGTTTGTCTCATGGGATATGTACAATGTAAAGTTATGCATTAATAAATGTGCTAGCCATATTAGCACAGTACTCACACAACCTATTTGGCTGTACTGAAGACTAGACTCTCCTTGTCCTGTTACTAATTCTTTCAGAGCCAGCTTGGGAATTCTTGCATGTTTTGCTGTGTCCATTGTAATTATTCTCACCCCAGCGGAACTGTCATTCAGCGGAAAAAATACATGTTTGAATATGGAGCACGTTTTTCTGAGAAGAAGAGGATAGATGGGATTTCATCCACAAATAAACCCACTTGAGGATCTTTTATTTCACTAAGAAAACACGGAACATGTGTGATTAAAGCAAAAGACCAGAACACAGTTCAGCCATTATCTTTCTTAAGTGTTGGAAAGACTTTAGCCCTGTTACAACACTCCCAGACTTCTGTTTTAAAATAAACTATCATGTGACTCCACAAGACACAGACTTCAATGGAAAAGCGATAAGGGTACCTTTCCTTTGTCTGACCCTGTTCCTCTTCACCTGATCTACTATAGCTAGTGATAGGATGAAAGTAATCCCTTTATTTCTAGGATCGTTTTTAAGCTACTTCATTTCAATGGTCCCCATCACAGCATTGCCAAAGAAGCAGCTAACATGTGGGAGGCAGTGAATGAGGATGCAAAGGCAGAGACTGCTGAAGATGACCTGGCCCCCAAAAGCTGTACTCCTACAGCACCTCCACCTCCACGGAAGGTCACAGGAACTGAGACAGTGCCCAGAGCCTCCCTTCTTCCTTTACTCAACACGTCCTTTAAGTCCCCTTAGATATCTCCCATGAAGGAATGCACCCCTTGTGAAAATCTTCTGAAACTTTCCACCTAACACTTCCTAAATTAGAGCCTTTGGAATTATTTTCTTGAGGAAAGGAAAGAACTGCTGAGCTACATTAGGTTCAAGGTGAAGAAATTAATGCATCCTACTCATTGTTATACTTGGAATCAGCTTCCCCAGTGATTACTATAACTGGTAATATATTAAAAACTTAGCCTGAGTACTTCTATGCTCCCATGCATCCTGACCTTCAATCAGAATTTCAGACATAATTAAATGCTTCATAAAAACAATTCAAATATTATCTTTAGCCTCAACTCGGGGCCCTTACCAGTTATTTTGGCAATCCCACAAGGGAAGAATCTCTTTCTGAAAGTGACTTTACCAGGGTGAATTTAAGACTAGCCAAAATAGGGAAACACAGAACAGCTCATGCTGAGATAGACCATACATCAGAAAAAAAAAAGTCACTGCCATCAAATCCTTCACAATGCTACACATTAGCTTGTGTATAACCTCCGTATGCTGTTGTGTAAAACATGAGTATAAAAAAAATCTAGCTGTGGATGTTCCACCATATTTACAGTCATTTTTATTCAGTTTTCGCAATACCAAATTCATATAGCAGTCAAACTTGATTTAAAAATAAAAGGTTCTGAGGTCATGAACCAGAGGAAGTGGTAACTGAAGAAATGTTCTGACATACAACATATAAGAAGTCTATAGATATTTTTCCAAAATTCTGCCTTGGAAATCTCATTTGAAACATGCTGTACTTTGTGTCTCTGCCTTTCTCAAAGATCACACAGAAGTCAATATACCATCATATCAAGAGCAGATCAACATGTGTCTTACCTGTCAAGCCTGTCAAATCCTTCACTTAGTTTTATTACTGCATCAGTTGAGTCAATATGTGAAAACAGTAAGAGCATGAGCTTGTTCATGTATGGGCTAGATGATTACGTTGTGACAATGCTCTCTTTAACTTAAAACAAAATATTCCTCAAAAATCCTTTCCTCAGTTCCTACAGGTAATGAACTCCTTTCTTTCTTGCTGTCTGTTGTTGTCTGTATTGCAGAAAATGAAACCATTTGAATAATAAAATATAAATGTTATTCAGGTCCAACAGGCTCTCTGTAGAGTAACACTGTGATTTAATTACTTTTTAAAATCTGTGTAACAGCCAAGATTCCATCCAGTTTCCCAGCATGGTTAGCCTTTCCCAGGAAAGAGAAAGAGTGCTTTTTTCAGAGACTCACCAGGACTTTGTACAAAACAGTGAACGTTTTTAAAGTCACAAGTGCCTTCAAGAAGATGCAAACCCTAGACGAAATGTCTGGTTGTAAAAAGGTATATTTACATATATTTTAATGGCATTTAAAATAATTAAAACAAGAGCACTCATTTATTCAATCAGACTCTAATTTGAGTACATGCATATTTTGTGAAATAGTTTTAATTTTTTATATTTATTACCAATAGATGGTGCTAGAAATTTCTGCATTTACTGAAATATCTGCTCCCATTTTACTCAGCAAGCCCCATAACAATCTTCTGGAACTACTAGAGAGAAACAGTCTATCCATGTGCCAATTAAAGTAGGAAATGCCAGCTCACCGATACTCGGCATTTTACATATTGAAAAGGCTAGTAGAGCAGCAAAAAGCCATCAGTAACTACCCACTGCAGAACAAATACAGTATGCAAATGAGAAATCTGCTGCTCTCACTCCTCCAGTGTATTTTCAAGATTTCTGGAATAGTCAAGTCACATTTTGCAGTCATTAGGGTGCATACTTTCAGCAAAAAGGATGCTGGCATCAGTCAAATTATCTCCTCCATCAGTCTTCTGCAGAGCACAAAGTAAACTTAATGTCTTAAGCCCAAATCCTGCCAAGATTTCATGCACGTGCCTCACTTTATGCACTGAGAATAGTTTCGCCAAAGCCAATCAAGATGTTCACAGCATGTAAAGTTAAGCAAATCCGTGAGTGTCCGTGAGTTTGAAGGTATATGTAGTGTTTGGAGTGTTTGAAACTGACTGTAGCAGCTCTCCATGGAAGTGAACAAATGTCTTTGGCAGCCATTAGGAGGATGCATCCAGCATGGAGCATATTTTTACGATATCCCACCTGCCCTAGACTTCTAGAAAGATCACATTCAAAAGTCACTGTTTAATTAATTCAGTTCTGAGGATCAGTTTGGTTTGTATGTGTTCAGAGAAAATATATTCAAGGTCACCACAAGTGTAGTTTAAAAAAAGAACAAATTAAGAATAGATAGAAACAATCTTGTTCTCTGCATTTCCAATTTCCTTTAAAAACTTTGGTATCGCTAAAAAAACCCCAAAGAATGTTTCCAATATCTCACTGTCATCAGCTTTATTACTTACAGACATTTGCAAAATATTTTGAGATAATTGAAACACCACTGCTCTTCAGAGGAAAGTTGTAGTTCTATGCTCCCCAGTTCATTTCCACATGTAGTACACTCTTCAGTGTGAACTGGCTTTACACAACATGGAAGTAAACCCTCTGGAATAACGGATTTTCACAAGGAGGTTGCAGCTTAGATACCTTGAGCTCCTGGATATTTTGGTCAACTGCAATTTCCTTCTATGACCTGCACTGTTTTGGGGGATTATAAAAGGAACTGCAGACTTCCAAAATTTATGTATATGTGTGTGTGTGTTAGATATATTAAAAATATTTTCTATATTGTTATATAACAATATTACATATGTTTTATTATATATTAGATTACAATACAAATTATATTACGTGATACATAATGTTATTATAATACATTATCGTGTATTATTATATATGTAGATATGTGTGTATATGAGTAGATAATATGCATGTGTATACAAACATAAATAAACATATATGCATATATTGCATGTGTTTATAAATATGTATATGTATATGTCTATTATACACATTATATATATTGTATTATAAAGCAAAGAATATTATCTTCCCTCTCCTCCCATCTTTATCTTTAAGAGAATGCCACCCTCTGGGAACATGTACCCAGCAGCTCATGTAACTTATCACTGTCGTCAATACATGTCTTCTTTTTGTTTAATTCATCAAGAAATTATTACTTTTATAGTAAGTGTAAGGAAAATGTGCATTATTTTGTTTTTCACATCAATTAAAAGAATCACAAATCTGAAAAGCTCACTCTAGAAAACGCTATCACTTCCATTACACACTGACATAGTGGAAAATGCTTTGCGAGATGCAAATGTGTTCTTGTAACCCCAAAAAATAATCAGTATGGCCAAAAAGCTTAAGCTGATCCACATATTATTCTTCCCCACCCCCCTTTCTTTTGGTAAAGCAGGTCTTAATGTATGAACCTTGATCAAAAACGTCTGTGTCTGTAAATGAATTGGTAACTGATGTAAAAAACTAGTCTACAATAAAACCAGAAAAATAGATAACAATTCTCTCCAGAAACTCAGTAGTGTGTAATTCAAAAATAATGGTAATGAATTTTGTGCATTAGAAAACACAGAAAGGTGTTCTGGATCTCCCTGGACATGATGATCTATCTTTCTGGAATATGTCAAAGTCCCATGCATTCTCCGGGTAGTTTGGGAGGCCCATTTCCTCTGTCATTGTCTCCTCAGTAAGAACCGTTCCTCATGTAGAGGATCCGTGATCATAGCAATACCTCGATATTTTCAGCTGTACTTCTGCAGTGCAGAATTGTTACAGAGAAAGCCAAGCCAGCAGCCTACGCTCTCTGTCTCATAAGCTCCCTTACAAAAGAGCACTGAGAATATGCTCCAGTCGCTTCTACTCACCATGGATAATGAATGAGGCTCCTAAGCTGGTTGTGAAGAAGGTGGTGCTATGAAAAAGTTCATTCCCCATTCTTGCACTTGTTTAAGAATATCTTAATCTTTTTCAATGAAGCTATGACTCCTTAATAGAATACAAATATTTATCCCTCAGCTGGAACCTTGCTACCTTTTCTCACTGAACTGCAAACATCAAATTTGCTCTCCCATGAAGTAGCATTGTTGTTATCACATGGCAAAGAAACAGAGCACACAATGCATGACCTAAATTATCCTAGATTCAGCACTGAACAAAATAGTTGCTTAAACAGAAAAATTAAAACCAGGTCTCTCATTAGCAGTATCAATATTCAGATCCTTCATTATGGAACAAACTCTATCAACAGCATGCCTGCTTTGTAAAATAGAAGATATCAAACATTGATAAAACTGAATAGCTGTTTACCGAACACTTGGATTCTGTCTCTTTAACTGTAGATTACAATGAATCCATTATTATGAACAGTCCTTACACCCAAATGCAAATCACTGATTTTTACTTTTTTTAACCTTGAAAAAAATTGTTGGAAATACTCTGAGTTTAGTATGTCTCTGAGGATGAGTTTACATTCTTCTAATGTTAGTTTGAAACACTTGGAAAGCTTTAGGTCGGATGTCAGATCCAACATTTCAGAAGTGACTGAAGCTGAGCAGATAATTCTGTGTGGTTGAAAGCCACTGCTGTAGCTACTTCATGGTCTGTAACAATACTTGCAGGTCTGTAACAGTGCCCACTATAACCCAAACATGGCTGCTGGACCAAAATACCAGTGAGCATGGTATTTTGACCTAGTAGGAACAAATCCCTAAAGAGATTCTATGGCTTTGTTTATTTTTTTATTTATTTAATAATAAACTAAACACAACAGATTGTGTGATGGATTGTGATAGTCTGTATTGTTTAGTTCCTACTACTCATAATACTTGCCTTAGTCATGACCAATTCTAAGTACCACATTAACAAGCAATGCCAAGGACAGCTTGGGGGGTAAAACTGACCTGAGACTATTTCCATTAGTCCCGCCTGTTTTAGGGGGGAAAGAGATATATCCACATACACACAAGCTATTTGTTCTCAGATCCAGAGAACAGGATGTGACCTGTTTTATTTTAGAGATATGTATAGATATAGCCTATAAATTCCTCCACACACAATCTGACAGTTTCCAAGGAAGTATAAATACAGTCTTTAAATGGGTGCCTTTTTTCACTTGAGAACAAACCAACTGCTTATGAAGTTTGGCTTGGATTCTTTGCAAGGTGCGCCATCAGGAGAGTCTGAAAGCTGTTTAAAACAGGATCAGAAGGATTCACATAGCTCTCACTGTGAACACAAAAGTGGACAAAAGCTAAATACCAATGGATGTATAGAGATTAGGAAAAACTGGTGATTTAACAAATTCTGACTCACCTTGAAAAAAATATAAGCAAGGATTAGGAAGAAATGTTCTCACTGGACAATTTATACCATACCTGCTTAGTACCAGTTTCTTTCTCTTTCCTGAAGCACCTGTTAGTGGCCTATGGAAATGATAAGTCTGAAGGATTACATGGACCACAGGTCTCATCCTGCACAGCTGTTTCAAATATAATACTATAAAAGAATAATCCACAGCACACATTCATAAAAGGAAACAGAAACAGGAATGTTGACAGAAACCTCAAAAGAGAGTGAGCATCTCATTTTAGCTCACAATAAAATGGAGCAATCAACAATATCTTTTCAGTCACAGTCAGAGAAGTATTGCAAATGGGGACAGTAAAACTTTCTCCTGTTGCCATTTAAATCAGTGCCAAAAAGCCTACTAACTTCATCAGTATACGATCATGCATTCTGCAGCTCCATCTTTTACTACCAGTAAGATCATGGCAGGTGTAACCCAACTATTCACCTAATGCTAATATGTGGGCTTAATCAATACTTGTATTTGGGCTTGCATGACATTACTAGTTTATGAGGCAAAAGAGGGAGTTAAAATGGAATAATGTTTGGGTATCGCCACTATGCACTATGTGGTGGATAACTGCATCTATAACACTATACATGTTCTTGAATTGTTCTTTGTGAAAGAGAATTTTGGAGAAATGACAGAGTGTATGACCAAGGCCAAATGAAAGTTACTGCTGGTTTTAGGGATAGATTGATCAGGAAAGGTTACAGGCCTCAGCACTTGTTAATATTTTGTTAAGTTTCCAGACTTTGAGGGAAAGTTGCATAACGCCACTCTACAAATGTTAATAGTCTTTAAAGACCAAGGAAAAAAAAATAGTTTATTACATGTCTGTCTCGCTAGGAGTCATATTAGTGGAAGAAACATTTCAACTCTACAGAAGCGTTTTCAAAAAAGCTTTTGTGATTGTCTACTCCTGGTGAAATCTGGTTAAAAAGTTAATTGACCTCAATAAAAGGATAATTTCACCACAGAAAAAGAACCCAGAACCTCAAAGAAACATTGTACCAATCACCACACTTGTTTGACTGCTAGATTTTAGTGGTCAAAGTATCCTCCAAATCATTTAGTAATTATAGTAATTTAGGTTGCAGGCCACCTAGTCCAATCCTCTGCTCAGAGTATTTTGAATCAGATCAGGTTGCTCACAGCCTTTTCCAGTCACATCTGGAACAGCTCCAAGGACAGAGATGTGGAGTCTCTTGAACATCAGCCTGAATAAGAAAAATAAATGCTTGCAAGCCAGATCAAGATTGTGATCTACTCATTGAAGTTTTGACTGCAATTACTGGCACAATACCCTATCTCTTCTGTAAAAGGTCATAGCAGAGGTGAGTTGGAGAATTTCTGTTCAGAGTCTCTTATTGTAGATGTGGTCTCCAAGGAAGTAAGAAAAATCAAGATCTAAGCAACTCCACATACTGAGAGGGTCATACTGAGAGGGTTAGATAGGACTGAAGCATAGGTTTTTGCACAACTGTGCAAGTGCAAGTAGATGTCTAAATTCTAGATCAAAGCTAACCCATAATATGTGTTTTTTATGCATGTAATTCAAAATCAAGAAGAGTAAGAAAAAGCCTCTGTCTAACAGACTGAAGCATCCTGTTTAAGGATCTCTGACTTCCATGTGAAATATTTTAAGGGTTATCAAGGCAAAATTCAATTAACTTAAAACCACCAGTAGTATTAAAGTGTGAATAGGAGGGACATAAGTACTCACACTGCTTTGCTATTGATCAGATTTTAAAAGTGTGAACTCTATGAGAAAGCAAAAGATAGCTAGTCAAAAAAGCACAAGGAGGCTGGCAGTTTTTTGTCTATCCTGTTCAAATATGGTGGTGTTCTTTTTTCAGTGGATAAAATGCATTCAGACATTCCCACAAAGGAAATTATATTGTATGCCACTTTTTTAATAAGATTAAAAGAGCTACTTTCACCACCAGTGACTGCCATTAATTGGTATGCTGCAAGGGAGCTGACACATCCCTGGATGGCGCATCTATTAAGTGTAGACTGCAATCAGTAAAATAGGTTTTCCAACAAACGACTTGTCAAAGCCTTGACACAAGAATTACTTATGCTAGTAGTCAGTCATTCACTTTCTCCCAGTTCAAATGCTCATCTTCTGCCCCCACTGGAATCTGAAACACAGTAAAATGTGTTTCTCCATTTTTGCTTGATTAAAGTGCTAATCCATGGATAGAATGGGATCAGTGAGTGTCCTAAGGATGGCACAACAGACTCGGGGTGGAAAAGCAGTGGTGCAGGAA
>NW_009232888.1:50702-70512 GCF_000690835.1 Fulmarus glacialis
CTTTCCACTTTTCTGTTCCAGGAGCTGTAGTTCCAAGATAATGTCAGCCTTTCTGTGGTAATAGATGTGAGCAGAAAATGTCTTTCAACTGACAGTTTCACCATCCAAGCTTACTAGCCCAGCCTGGTTCCCTTTGATCTTCAGTCTTTCTGGAAATAAAAATCATTATCATGCTACCTAGCAGCAAATGCACATGTTTTACTTGGATAAATCTTTGGTAACATTCAGTGGCATGGTTGCTATTCATTGTAGATGCAAAATGTTCACTTGAGAAACTCTTTTTTTTTTTTCTTTCTTATTTTACATTTAAATCTATGCGTTCTTTGGCTTAAGTACTGAATTGTAACTCTACTTCTGCATCTGGAGGTCTGCGTGGACAGAAATGATCTTTTAACTAAATTGGATAAGTTCTTTCTTAGGATATATGTGACAACATCTCAGGGTCACTATTTACTCCACCTTGGCACCCGGTTTATGCCTGACAGCTAATCCTGGGACTATACTTTTAAGAAGCTCTCCAGAGCGCTTTGAGGAGGCTTTGTAATAACAAATACTAGGGGATAGGAGTGACCTCCCTGGACTTTAACATTTAATCACTTACTTGCCTCTTGTAAGTTAAAGAGAGAGATTCAGAAGATGATTCATTTTAGGATTTCTTTTTAGCTGGTACCTAAAAGATTAACGAGACACCTAATTGCCACACCATCAAGGCTAGACAAAGTGAACAGCAATCCTAGATAACTATCTTTAATGCTGGCAGACTCTCACCACTGCTAAAAAAAAAAAAAAAAAAAAGCAAGTCAACCCAGAAAACCCTAATGAGGTAGATTTAAAAAGCTGACTTCACTGGGAAGGTCAGATTTTCCTAGTAAAGTCTCTAACAATTTGCAAGACTTAGGTTTCTCAGGTTCATTTCTAATGTTTTGATTTCATTTTTTCATACTTTTATTTTCACACGTAACTACACATGCAGCCAGGAAAAGGTTATGATGATTTTTCACTGGCAGACCCTTTTTTCGGCCTGAGAAGCTTTATAAAACTGAAGGAAGGAAATGATAATTGAATCACAGTGATTCCTTATGGAATTCTGTCACAAATAAAACTGAAAACTTCGTTCAACTAAACCTATACTGGCCATGAATGCTTATTTTCACAGTTTTGGCACTAAGTAGGGACTCTGTCTTTTGTTGAAAAGTGATCATTCGGGGGTATTCAGTTGTCCAAAGCATTAGAGTTTTACCAGTTTGCTGATGTTTTCCTGCTTGATGTATGGATGTAAGATACTTAAGACTTCTGTAAGGAATTTGACTTTTTACCATGGATTTTCCAATGTAAAAATGAACTCTCCATAATATCAATAAAGTGCATGTTAAATGGATTAAACACTGGCTAGCGAACTGTTCTCAAAATAGTTGTCAAAGGGGAACCATCTCTGAACAGGGATGTTGCTAGCACTGTTTTGCAGTCATTAGTATTAGACCTGCCCTTGTTCAATATTCCTCTCAGTGGTCTGGAAATAAATATCAAATCACTGCTTTTCAAATGGCATATGGATTTGTAGAGTGGCAATAATGGTGGCTAGGTGTTCATTCCAAGCAATTGAAACTGTTGACTACATCAGACCCTGTCATTCAGTAAGTACTAATATAGTCAAAGAAACAAGGTCACAGAGACTCCGAACTAGAAGCTGTATCTCTAGTATTTGCATCTGCATCCTAGAAAACTATGACTGTAGAAAAAAATCTAGAGTTCATAGCAGAACTATGAGCTGCCTGTGGGAGGCTGAGATAAATCGGGTTAATGAAATCCTTGGTGTTGACTGCCAGGTAGAGGCATGGACAGTTATACACCTGTTCCTTTTTTAAGCTTGTCCTTATGAGTAGTCACTTGATATTTGAAGTTATTACTGGGGTGTTGAACATTTGCACAGCAGAAACTAGACAAGATGTGAATTAACTGTCGCACACTGCTAAAATCTAGAGAAGATCTTTCATTAGAACAAAACCTACCAGTAATTTCTTTTCACATGTTCATGGTTTGGCAGCAACATGATAAGTGACAGATATCATAGATCTCGTCTTAGAGAAAAAGATCCAAAGAAACACCCCTCAAAAATTTTGTCTTTTAAATAATCTATTCATATATTCATACAAAAGCCCTAAATGGTCATGTACCTTCCTTTATTTTGGGGGTGACCTAAGCACTGATAAGTACACATTACAGCAGCATTGACAGCATTACCATGGTTGTCATGCTTCTGTTAGTTAATCACACAAGTATCAAGACACCTAGTGTCACAACAACACTGGTATGTTATCTACACAAACTGCAGACTAGCAGGACAATGTTTATTAGCCCAGAAAACACAAGCTAAATGCTCTTTTTTAGGTTAAAGGAGAATCATAATATTTATTACCTCTTATAATTCATTGCACTTATGCCAGCTAACAAAATCCCTATTTCTTACAGGCTGAAATCCTTTTCATTTGCATAGTAAGGGGGCAAAAGGCTTCACAGTCAATTATTGGATTTTAATAGAGAAGCATCTCTCAGTACAGAGGTGTTTCTCTATATGTGACATTGTCAAGACTGATACTATGAGTTCCTTCAGCTTTGGTGCCTACAGTTTGAAAAAAAGGTATGAAAAAGCTTAGAAAAGCAGCAAAAGTGATGTAGAAACTGGAGGAAGAAAATGCTTCTGAGTGAGAGGATAATCTTCTTTTTATCAAAAGGAAGAACACATTACTCACATTGTATATATATATTGTGTATGTTCTTCATAAGGATAAAAAAATTTAAAATGGAAGTCTTTCGTCTCACAGAGGAAGTCATTGCTGGAAGCCTCTGGAAATTAAAGCTAGTCTACTTTAAATTTAAACAAAACACTTTTTGTTTTTTAAACAAACAGTGATAAACCAATGAAAACACACTACCTAAATACACTGTCTAGAAAAGGTGCAGAGTTTCTATCATTTGATATCTTCTAACACATAATAGATAGCCATACATTAGTTAAATATGAGTAATTCGCATAGAGAGGAGTAAATGGATGAAGTACTATGGCATGGGTCATGCAGAAGTTTCCAGTAGATGCAGTTGTATCCTTCTGCACTTGAAATCCATTAAGTTCCTGCAAATTCACAAATTTTAAACCACGTGAGTTGGAGTCATGGGCAGAATAATACAGCCAGGATTTTAGGAAACAGAGATCCAGCTAAGTGCCAAAGGGATATGGGAGCTTATTTCCCTTCAGATATACTTGAAAATCCTGTGAATACTGGAGAGTTTGAACTACTTTGATTTACGGTCATAAAATTTTGGTGGAATGTTTCTGAAGATTTAAATTGTTGAAGTTCCTGAACTGTGTTGCACAGGCCATTAAACACCTTTTACCTCAAAACACCAGGGTCCAGTCAGTTCAGATCAAGAGGTCAGATGAGTGTATTGATATAAATTTTGTTCTCACCAAATGTTTGTGCGCCGTACACTGGCAGCACACACCTGAGCACAAGCAGACAGCGGGTAAGAGAGGAAGCATGACTGGATTTTGCAGATGTGCTGTAGATCAGTGTTATTTACTACTGGGAATATTTATTTAGACAAAATTACTCAATGTTAGAAAGTATCCAACCATTCAAAAGACCTTTTCACTGGCTCCACTGTTTAACTTACACAAGACGTGTAAATCATTAGAAATGGTCCTCAAATAATATTACCCTCTTTTAAAGAAAAGTTTATTAAGATTTCTAAGGAAAATAATGGAATGTGAACTTACGAAAATTTCAGTCTCGGCTTAACCCAAAATAAGAGAGTTAGTTCCTTTCTAAAGATCCATAAAAATATTCATGTGGTATCATGAATTCTTTCAAATGTCTCCTCCAAAATTGAGCGATCAATGTAACATTGGTACTTCCTTTTCTTGTTTTTTGTTGGGGTGTTGTTTTGTTTTTTTTTTTTTCATTTGACCTTTGTTGTGGAAAATTCTGTATTCCAAGCGCAGTTAAGCTATCGCAGCCACCGGTTTTGCTCTCGGTCAGACTAGTATATGCCAAATGATTGTGACCACAGGAGCTGACCCTGGAATATTTCCTAAACCGTTAGCTGAGAAGAATGGGACTGTTCTTCAAATTCCTTTCTAGTTCTTAGCTGGAAAATTTTCTTCTGTTATTAAAAGCAGGATAAATTAGACCATTTTAAGCTCCAAACTGCTTAGCTGCATTAGAAGTAGGAAGCTGACCTTCAGCTTTGTTGTCTCAATATTACACTGCCTTGTGCAGTGGAAACACATTCATAGCAACAGCCCTGGTCAGACAGTACCTCTTTGATTAACCGTGCATCTTGATCCCAATCTCATCCCTCCCTCTGCAGCTCTGTCCTCGGAGAAAGTGCTGCTCTGTCCATTTAACATGCTTTCAGAGTGAGCATTGCTGAAGTCCCAACACAATGGTGCTGTGCTTGGCTGTGTGCGTGTCTGTGTGTACGTGCACAGCAAAAAGGACACAGGGAAAGCAGGAGCACAAGTGAGTTAGTTGCAGAAAGCTTTATCTTGCTTTCACCTATGTCTCTTCTACATTGATATTCTTGCTATCATTTAACCCTAGAATTTTACACAATATATTTGGAGTTTGTTGAACCATAGGCTTTTTGTTTGTTTATTCCGTGTTTTCACAGCAGCAAAACTCGGGGATGCAGGTGGTGCCATAACAAAGTACTCAGTAACGTAAAGTGCATAAATAAAAATGATCGAAGAGCACTCGGGACCTAAAGTAGATCTCATGTTTGCTCTGGTTAAAAACTTAAACTTGTAGGCATGCACAACATTATGGGATTACAGGTCATGCCCTAAAAGGAAAATCAGGAAATAATTGAATTGAAACCCAGTGCTTGTATCCATTCCAATTCACATTGCACTTCCTCATAAAAAGAAAGCACCTTCAAGGAGAAAAGCAAAGCAAGAAGGAATTATTGTTCTTTTTAATACCAACAAATAGCTACTCTAAAAAAATTGTTGCTTGTATAGATGCTACTTTTCTACATGTAATATGAGTGGTAATCACTTACACTGGCATTTGCTTTTAGCTGACAGATCCAGGGTGACTTCATTGTTTCATTGTTTTACAGAGGCTTTTTTCCACTTGAATGGTAATGCCACTACATAAATTCTTGATTACATTTTCTTGCTTTTTGACATTGTGTTCTGTATTTGTCATTTGTATATATACATATGTAAACAGCTTCATGGCAAATTCTATTTCCTGACTCACCTTGAGTGACCCATAATGTATCTGATTGCAGGATATGGCACTATTTGGAAAGGCATATGAATTTAATGTGGCCACTTGTCCTAGAAATTATTACAGTCCTTAGAGAAAAAAGGTAGAAGAGAATATAAGAGTTTGGACTTGATATGAAAATATAGGAAGAAGGCAATCAAAAAGATGAGTAATAAGACACATCACACCAACTCTGAAAAACACATTATTTGTTATACTAATAGAACAGGCAAATATTTCCATTTTTTCCTATAGATAAATGAACTCTTATGTTACATGCGTACTTCCATGGACAGCTTTGAATTCTCAAGGGACAGGAAGCTGTGGAGCATCAGAACGCTTCTTCCATGAAATACCATGGCTGTGGTTCACCACAAGCTTATGTGGTCATTTACACTTGTGTGAAACAGGAGTAAACTGCTATGTGATCACAGGTCAGCAGAGGACCAGGTACCACCAGCCAGTGGTAAGAGGAAAAGCAAGTTATTGGCAAGGTTCCTGTTTGAAATGTGGTTTGGGAGGGACATGTTTACTTGTCTTAGACACAGGCACTTTCTCAGTTATTCCCAACTTCCTCTTTCAGCTGCTGGCCCCAGAGGTGATGACTTCTCAGGCAAACGAGTCCTTGAAATACTCAGAGAAGCCCAGACTGTCATCTGTCCTTTGTGGCTGGTGACAGAATTAGCCAGCATCAGTTGTGACTGTAACTACCACTCATGGCTTGGATTAGGAATTTTCTGTTTTACAAATACTCTGCTTTACATGTGTTTCTGGAAAATGCAACGACTTCATTAGACACACTGCTTTCTTCTACCTTTTTTTTTTCCCTCCTAAGTGATCAGAAAGCTAAAAAGGAACAAGCTACATCTTCCTGTATCCACCAGCAAATATCTTAAGTTTCCTCCTTACTAAGTTTTATATCTGGCTAAGTTTCATGTAATTAATTTTACAACCTCATGATTTATTAATTTGTTTCCATTTGAACATACATATACAAGGGTGTGTCCCTTTGGCAAAACGAGAGGCTTCCCCTTTGAAAATTCTAGGATCAAAAAGAACAACAAATTTAGCAAGACAAGATGAGAACTTGATCTTAGAAGGCATATTTTTGTTCATGAAATATATCTGAGATTTTTTAGAGGTCTAACTGGGATACTTGGAAATTAAGTGATGAATATGGTCTAACTTATTTTTGAGACTGCCTGTCTTTGTTCAGTATCGGATGTTCTATAAAGTAGATTGAAATGGGAAGAGGAATAATAAAGCACGCTTGCCTTTCCTTTTTTTGTGTGAAATTCAAAACCTTAAATTTACATCCAGTAAAATATTGAGTTTCAATTTTCTGGAAAGTCTCATTATGTAATTTTTGGGTTTTTTACCAGAGCAAGGGTAAAAAAAAAACCAAACCCAACAAAACCAAACCAAACAAACATCCCCTCAAAAAAACCCTACCACCGAGCATGGTAATACCACTCTGGTTTATTCCTATTCTGAAAAAACAATGGGGTGTCAGACACCTACCTGAAAACACAGACTTTTCTTCCCTGTCTGAATTCGGAGCTTATTACAGAGTTCTGCAAAATGTCATCTACCTCTCATCTTAATAACTTTGTAAAGTTGTTAGCAGGGACAGTGTGCAATCATGCATCGAAGGGCAACGAAGCTGGTGAAGGGTCTGGAGAACAAGTCTTATGAGGAGCGGCTGGGGGGACTGGGGCTGTTTAGCCTGGAGAAGAGGAGGCGCTTGGGGGACCTCATCGCACTCTACAACTACCTGGAAGGAGGTTGTAGCGAGGTGGGGGTTGGTCTCTTCTGCCAAGTAACTAGCGATAGGACGAGAGGAAATGGCCTCAAGTTGCGCCAAGGGAGGTTTAGACTGGACATCAGGAAAAACTTCTTTACTGAAAGAGTGGTCAGGCCTTGGAACAGGCTGCCCAGGGAAGTGGTGGAGTCACCATCCCTGGAAGTATTTAAAAGACGTGTAGATGAGGCGCTTAGGGACATGGTTTAGTGGGCATGGTGGTGTTGGGTTAACGGTTGTTGGGTGGTGTTGGGTTAACAGTTGGACTTGATGATCTTAGAGGTCTTTTCCAACCTTAATGATTCTATGATTCTATGATTCTGTCAGTAAGAAATGAATGGCATCTAGTTCTACCCTGCTTTTATAGCACTCAGCAAGATTGGTGCCTTCATGAACCGATGTCCTTTGAAACCAAACCTGAGTCAGTGAGACAGGAAGTTGGCAGAAAAAAGTGGAACTTTTTTTTTCTTTTTCAGTTAATTGACATTATAATATCTCCTGTCAGAGACATGCTGGCCATGCACAATTTAAGTTCTTCTTTGGGCCACTCAAATGTACTAGCTACCCAAAGCCACAAGTCTGAAAAGGCTTCATTCAAGAAAAGGGCAAATCAACAACAAGAGCTTATGATGGGGGGGGGGAGCTACAGATATCCGTTAACCTGTTACATCTGTATTTGATCAGTGTATATACCCTGAACATAAAAATAAATTCATGACACTGGGATTGTCCTTCTGAGTGTTTAACACACATAAAGGGCTTGGCTATCTTTAGTTTATGGAGTTGTCTCCTCAATTGAGCCCTCTGACTCAAGTTACCAGATTTACTTTATTTGATATTGTTTAGGTATTCTAAAGTTATACGGTAGAAAAAAAGAGCTATCAAAGATAAGGGCCATCTAATAAGATGGTATTGCTGTTTTTGCTCCCATGCATCCTCTCGTTGGTTACCTTTTATATTTGTCCTGGTTTCGGCTGGGATAGGGTTAAATTTCTTCCTAGTGCTGTGTTTTGGATTTAGTATGAGGAGAATGTTGATAATACACGGATTATTCAGTTGTTGCTAAGTGCCCTCCTAGTCCAAGGACAGCTCCCATGTCTACTGACTGAGCTAGGTACACAAGATGGGAGGGAACATAACCAGGACAGCCAGCTCAGCTGGCCAATGGAGTATTCCATACCATATGATGTCATGCTCAGTATATGAATGGTAGGCGTGATCCAGGAAGTACCGATCGCTACTTGGTTATCGGTCAGCGCGGGTGGTGAGCAATTGCATTGTGCATCACTCATTTTGTATATTCTATCATTATTATTATTATTTTCCCTTTTCTGTTCTGTTAAACTGTCTTTATCTCAACCCATGAGTATTTCTCACTCTCAACCTTCCGATTCTCTCCCCGCCCCACTGGCGGGGGGAGTGAGCGAGCGGCTGCGTGGCTGCCTGCCAGGTTAAACCACGACAATATTGAACTTCAGAAAACAGAGCTGGGACATTTCTGTATAGAGAAAAAGCAGAAGCATTATAAAGTTAAAGGTTGTATCTGTATCTTTAACTGAGGTATAAAGGCATAGCTCCAATGGCGCTGTCCTACCTTGTTCTTGTGAAGGAAGGCATTTATTATGCATGTGGCCACATATATAGATCAAATCAACAAAATATCTTTGGGACACAGTAATGCAGTTTCCTCTCTTGTTTCTTTTAGATTTGCTTTGTTTGCTATAGATGCTGGTTGTTACAGGGTGTCAACATTTCATTAGATTCTCTCTGACTTGGTATGATTATTCTAATGCTTTCATCACTGAAGTCTGATTATTTTGGACCACCAACCTGTGAGTTTACATTTGCTATTAAACAAAAAAAATAAGTACAGAAAGAAAAAAAATGCTGTCAAGTAAGAGTAATTTTCTGGGCACCTTACTGATTCCTATTGGTAAACACATAAAGCATTTGCAAACTACAGAAATGCTTCATCAACCTTTTTGAGACATTGACAGAATTACATTAACAGTTTTCATTTTTCTTCATATTGTTGTATCTTTTCCCTAGTCTATGGCAGATGTATATGGTATCAGGACTAATGGATACATTTATGAGCATAATTGGATGCACCTTTTAGTAACTGGGGAAAAATGTATAGTAAAATATAAAATACAAATATTCCATGATATACTGCTGTGACAATGAGTCTTCTTGTCCAATTAGCATAGGAATGGGATTCCTGTCTATACCAGCTCATGGGGAAACAGTGACTGTCAGCAAAAGGTAAACTGTGTCTAATCTCAGTTCGAAAATAGCCTGCATATATTCTACATGGAAATCAGTAAACTAACCTCTTTGGCTTTGCTAAAAATATGATTCCATATTATTGAACCTTAAATATGCCTTCATTTTTCATTTTGAATACAAATACATTTGCCAGTAAAAACACTCTAAGTTTGCATTTTACATACATAAAAACTTTGGTTTGGAATTCATATCCCAGCGTGGTATTCATCCTTCCCACAAAGCGCTATATGGTGATTAGGGGGCTTGCGGGTGGGTTTTCTGCTTTAGTGTCTTCTAAAAAAATATATCCAAAATATTATGACTGATAAGCAACTGTTAAGTCTGATGAAAAATATCAACTTATTCAGTTTGACTTCCCTTAATTAAAAAAGAGACAATTCCATCTATACATGTCCATAGCATTGAACTTAACAATCCACAGTTGCAAACACTGACAGAGCACTTAGAAATTTCCCACCCTACCTATCAGTAGGGTGGGCGTTAGCAAAGATGTACAGCCACTCTATGCTCCTGCTTGCAGACTGCACAGCAGGCAGGTATATGAACTGTTTCTTTCCAGGAATTCACAGCTCGCAGGACACCTGCCTTTCCAGGAATTCACAGCTCGCAGGACACCCTGCCCAGAACATGCAGCTCGGATAAACAGGAGACCACACCAACATTTCCTCATTTTATAATCAGAAGGAGTACAGGCAGGCAGACTGTAGCTGACAGACTCTGTGAGGGATGACTTGCATGTGACTGAGGTTCCCTTCCATCTTTTCAGACATCTGAATTTTATATCCAGTGCTATCAGACACTTTTTCCCTCGGTAACTGGGGGTGGGAAAGCCACAGAAATATTCATGCTTACTGTTGTTAGATAGGGCTATTCATGGAGATAGGCATATGGGTATAACTATTTTGCTGGGCTTCACACATCTTCCAGGGTATTTTGGTGATGGAAGTAGCCATCTTTTTTTTATCCACCTTAGAAGTGCTCCTTAATACTTAGGAAGTGAGATACTGAAACACTGCACACATGGATGCATGGGTGATATTGGTGTTCTGTCAAAAGCAATTCCTAAATGAGGAACAACAACATTCAGGAGTTTAGAAATCATCCCTGCCTGAGCAGACTTGTACACGAAGCCTCAGAATCACAAAATGACTGCTTGCTCTATACCCACGTTTCATACCGTTTCCCTAAGCAGCTGTTCCTGGTCACTCTAAGGGATAACACATACAAACCTCTAGAGGATGGTGCTTCTTTAAAATACTTAAGGACTCTTGTTAACCCTGGATGTGATACAGTAAAAATATTTTTGTCATGGAAAGTATGAGTGAACAAGATATTAAAGGTTATACCTTCTTCTTCTATAATATATTAACCCAATAAGCAGAACTGCCTGACAGCCACAGTAAGTTTGGGGTTTATAGGTTTAGCAGGTTATTGATATACTGGCATGCCCATCCTAGTTCCTGTGCTCCCTTTCGACTTGTCTGAGTAGGAGAGGAGGGATCCTTACATAAAATTTACCCATATCCAGGCTGCAGGCATGCTGTGCAGGTAGCAATTTCATGTTTCAGGACCTCCCCTTAGAGCACAAAAATGAGCTGATGAAGCTACAGATCTGATTTCTACGTGTCACTGGGAATAGACTGCATTTCAAGGAGGAACGTGTAAAAGGAGTTCCTTAAGAAAACACTGTGGAGTCATAATCTATCAAAACACTTCAAATATGAAGAACTGCCTTCCAGAAGAAAAGAACATGCTCCATTTCTACATTTTGTAAATGAAGTGTTTAGTATTTGGCTTAAATGACTTTACATTTCACTCCTTCTTTTGTATGCCGTAGCATAATACAAAGTGAAAAAAAAAAAGTCATCTTATTCAAAATAAAATAAATCTAATAAAATAACTGTTGACTTCTCTGCTTTTTTCACTGGTAAGTATTGAAGCCAGACTTTGAAATGTCAAAATCCTTCCCAAAATGGTTCAGGTGATTAATTGCGGTATACTGAAAACTCTTGCACTCAGGCAGCAACAGCAAACTGAGTTTCTCTCTCACTAGAGGAATGTTTACTCCCATGGCCCTATTGTCAGAGAGCTCCTGCAATGCACAGACCTATAATTAACGTAGAATTGCAAATTTGCATGCAAATTGTATTGGATGTCGGTGCCCAGGTGCTGGCAGTGGCAGGCTGCAGGGGTGGCCTCCACAAGGAGAGGCCAGGGCTGCCCCATGACAGACACAGCTGGTTCCAGCTGTCTCCAATGGACCCACTGCAGCCCCTCAGCCAGGGTGGGGGAGTGTGTTTAAGAAAGGGCAGAAAATGCTAGGGAGAGAGAGGGGCAGGGAAGAAAAGAACGAGAAACAGCAAAGGGGACACAAAGGTTAGAGGAGGAGGTGCTCCATGGCACACCCCCATGTGAACCATGGAGGACCCACGCTGAAGCATAGCAAAAGGGTGGTAAGCAAAGGGCAGCAGAGACAAAGCACTATGTCCTGGCCACAACCCCCTTACTCCCCATGGCACTCATTGCCTCACTGAAGGGACTGAGTCTAACCTGCGGCGATAACGAAACAGGGAGGAGAGGCACCTGCAGTGGAGGAGTGAAGTTGAGCCAGGGAGTGAAGTTGAGGAAACTCACACCAACTGAAAGGGGGAGGAAAGGTGTTTTCCCTATATGTTTAAATCCTTATTTCTTTTCTTGTTTCCTTTTGTGTCCCAATATGCTAATCAGTACTCAGATATTTATATCAACTGATGATAAATGAAATTAAATTCCTCAAAGCCAAGTCCGTTTTGTCCGCAGCAGTAATTGGTAAGTGATCTCCCTGTCTATTTTTTCGACCCTTTTGGGGAATTTTTATGGTACCCCTTGAGGCAAATTAAACATGTGTTTGTGCTTAAATATAAAAGGAAAATTTAATTAACAATGAATTGGGCAGAGTCCTACCGCAATACAGAGTTCTACATGGAGTCTGCAAAGATGTGTCACAAGCAGATTCTTTATATACACTTGCACCAGCACCACTCCCGAGAGGGGTTGCATGGGGCACCTCAGCCCAGCACTGGGTCCATCCCCCAGCCCAGCTCTGCTTCCCAAAGGTGGCTCCTGAGCTTGGGCCCCTGGGTGCTCCCATTCCAGCAAGACAATGCTGAAGGGAAACTTCACTCCCTTGCAAAGAATCTGTTTTGTCTCTTCTTGCAGTTGGGCCTCCTTGCCCTCTGTGCCAGATCATTCCTTGGTCACAAACTACCACTGCTGAGCAGTTACAATTAGAATTCCCCCTTCAACCCACTAGTCTTCTCTCTCTCCCTCTCATTCTTCCTCTTTTCTCCCCCTCCCCATGCTGCCGGAGGGAGCGGGGGTGAGTGAGCAGCTGTGCGGGTAGTTGGCTGTGAGCTGAGGCCAACCCACCACACACGGCAATCCATTTCTGCTTGCCAGGTATGCATTAATGGTCCCAAACTACTTTCGTTGTGGAGACATGGGTTCAATGCTTAGTAATCATGAACTCCCCAACGTGTAGGTATGCTGATGCCCGTCCTTTTAGAAGGTGAGAGGATTTCAAGTGCAAAGGGGTGCAAACTCTGACTTTCTCACGTGCATGCTTCAGAAACAGAATGAAACGTGTTCCCAAGAGGAATTTGGTACTGCATCTTGCCTTTCCTTTTCAACAAGACATATTAATTACTTACAACATACAGTAATCTATAATATTAACAGCTGTCAGTGCATTAAAAATAGTTTAAGCAATTGCCTTTAGATGTTAAGATTTGTAAGGATAAGAAGACATTGAGGGTGGGGAAAATTACACAATGGGAGCAAAAGCAAAACACTCGCTCTGACTCCATAAAATCAGGAAACCCTGAAAGAACATTTTGTCTGTAAAGCATTTAGGATCTTGATTAAAGCCATTGTTTACAGCCTAGCAAAGATACTATTACATCAGCAAGGCCAGTTTCACTGTCAAGCTCATCAGCACAATACGGCCAGCAGAGACATTTTAAAAGGGCTCTTCAATTATTCCCTAAAGTAGTTTCAGTATCTATACTTTAAAAATTTGATCAAGAATGTATAAAAATCAAATCCCGTATTTCACACTGATGTGTTCCAGTGCATTACTATCAAACTTTAACCATGAAAGGAATAGCCCCTTTGTGCAAAGAGAATAGCTAGGAGAAGATTCAGGGAATAATAAAAGAAGCTTCAGGAAACGGTTATGAAATACTGGGTTTATCCAGCAAATATGAACGCAGCTTAGGTCTATGAAGTACTTGTGATTAGCACTGCTGTTCTTTCTAGCCCATTAAAAATTAGCTTAGCTGGACATTAGACAGACTATGGTTACTCCCTCCTTGAAACCCTCCCCTGGCTCTTCAGGAAATCATCTCACGTTTTCTTGTCCTTGCTTCAAAGTCCTGTGATGACATTTAGGTTTCAGCCTACATTTCATGTCTGTTTCTGCCATCGGGAACACCTACTTTGTGTGGGAATTAGACCATCTTCAATAGCCGATTCTCAAACTACACCCTTTGAACTGAACACCCTTCTAATACCAGTCTGCATGTCAAATCTCCATACTTTACTTCTAGATTGAAAGCTACTTGAAGCACAAGGATGGGTTACCCAGAAGAATACTTGTATTAGTGCTGAGTGACTAGTACTTACATTACTGGTTGTTTGATTTTTTCCCCCCACCATTTTAGTGACAAAACAAACAAACAAAAAAAAACACCAGGAAAAATAGATCATTTTAGTTTAATATAGATTTATTTTCTCCTTTTTTTCTCTGAATTGAACATATCAGAAGAAAGTTCAAAAGAGAAAAATTGCTAATTGTAGTTTGATTTTACCCTTTTTAATTATAAAGTGAAATTTCTAACCGAAAGGTGGTTTTTGAACAAAGGACAAATCTATACCAGGGATGCCTCTGAATGAGTTTTCAGAGAAAGCCCAACCATATCAGTGCAGTGTTCCTTCTTCAGGGTTTATATACCCTGCAAAGCTAATTGGTCTGTGTGGATATAGCTTCCACTGTAAGAGCTAACTGTTATATTGCTATTGCAGTGCACTATACAGTGTAGCTATACCTAGAAATTCTGGATATGTTCCTTTTAAAAACCTATGAAATTAAATGTTTACATACTTCAGAATTTGTGCCAACTCAATTTTCTTGCAGTTGAAAATTTTCACTAAATCACTAAAGTTTTGTTCAGTCCAAAACCCCATTTTAAAATAAATAAACTATGCATCAGAACAGATGTGTATGGCCTTTCTATGTGCGTAAAGGGTCCAGTCAGTTATCCTTCCTTTTCTTGAAGAACACGCTCTACATTGCTTTTTTATTCTTGATTATATTTCATTATACCCTGATGCATACACATAAATAATGGGAGAATCAGCAATATCGGCAGTAGATATGTCTTATTCCAATGAGAAAAAGTAAAACAGGTAATGGGCAATTTTCTGTATTAGCTCAGTATAATTGGAATTGTTTGGTTCTATCCAGCAGTGTGCTCTGTGGACAAGATCCTGATGGACTTAAAATCAATATATTTTCACTTGATAGGGTTATTTATCCATCTCTAAACTGACACAGTACTGTCAAGGACAGATAAGTAGATGTGTGAAAAAAATTAGAGAGCCACTCTTTTAGAAGTATGTGCTCTGTTAATTGTGATAAAGTTTAAAAAAACATAATAAAACATATATCAGACTCATTAATGAATCAACATGCAATTGTTGCCATATATACCATAAAATTAATTACTGTTAGCTAGCAAATGGGGTAGGGTAAAATGACTTTATTTAAAGTGAGAAGAGTAAGAGCTCACAGGATATTCTAGAAGCGGAAAGCTTTGTACGTATGTCAAGAGAACAGCAGATGCATTCATCTGCCACTGAAAAACCTTAGCTACTTGAAGTAAAGGACAGCGTTATTAATACCTGCTTCACATTCTAGACAGGACCACTCTAAATGCAATTATCTGAAAATGGTAATAAATATATTACTGGCAGCTGATTAACGGCTTATTAACTGTATCTGTAACCATCACAGGATGCAGAAAATTAAGTAGAAATCAAGAGGTGACCAACAAAGTAATGCACCTGGTTTATTAAAGCATTGTTTGCAAGCCAGAAATAAGGAGGGATATTTACCAGTAAAAATGAGCATTGAGGACTGCCATGGTTATGGTCTACCACTTTTTAAAAAATGACATTTTAAACCCTCTCCTAAAGCTCCAACTTCTTGTTCATTTTTCATGCTTATGAGATTCAGAGTACATATGGATGTAATACTGATTTTCCCTAGTTTCGTGTTATTCTGCTTGAGTTTGGACATAATTGCAACCAAAATGCATGCTACTAGTCACTGTCTCATATTTTTCTGTAATAATAGCTTGAAATGTTTTAGGGGTAATGACACCTTCAAAGTATAAAGAACAAAGCTGTTTATGTAGGGGTCTAATATGATCCCCATTTATGAAATCAATATAAATTAATTATTTTGTGTTGGTGTGGTGAATTGAATGTGACCATCACTGAAATTTTCCCCCCTTCTAGTGTTTCTTCATTAGAAGAAAGCCACAAACATTATTTACTGATTCAGGATTGAGACAGTAACTGGACAGGTGTTCTTTATGAAAAGGTCTTAAATGTAAATAATGACATTTATGTACCCACTCCTCCTTATTTAACGCTCTTATGGATTACTGACAGAGTGAAATCATAGGCAAGCTCAGAGAGAGGCTAAAGGGCTAATACACAAATGGATTTTTTCCCCTAGTAACCAAAATACCATTGAAAGTTAAACAGCCATAAGATGTTATTGTGTCACACCACATTTCAACCAACTATAAAAGTAAACAAGGACAGTTTGTTCTATTCTGTCACCAATTCTTCTGCAAAAACGGCTTTTCATCAATGGAGAGATAGAGACGTTGTTCAGAAATATGTAGTCTATAACAGACTCTGATAGTTTTCCTAATATTAGAAAATAGAGGTACCACATCCTTATACAAAACTGCTCCTGATCTTTCAGAAAATTGAGAGACTCCCGTTTTGTATCACTATGCTGTGTATCAAAGCAAAAGTGTTATTTCTAGTTGTTTCTTAAAAAGAGATATTGTGTTGAACATTATGAGAGACATTTTAAGAGGAAATAGTCCCATTTCCTTTCAGATAAGTTTTTGAAAATCTTCCGTGGCTATATAGACCTATCTGAAAGCATGTCTCCATTTTGTGACACATGTTGTCTATATAAATTGTTGAGGACAATTTAAGTGAAAAGTAACTAGGAACAGTTGTCCCTTTATACCCCTGCAGACTTAATTTAACTCATCATACATACACATGCATGCAAGGTGTGAGCAGGTTTCACACACAATGACATGCTCTGTACTTGAAATAGTCCCATCATTATTACATCTACGTACCTATACAATGTTATTTACTTTTTCTTGATATCATAGACTATGTTGAAGGGTTTGGTTTGCGGGTTTTTTAGCTCCCCTGAGCCCCTAGCATTTCCTGCAGTCCCTCTTGTTCCTGGTATAGTGTCTGTGTAAAGGCAAGCTTCTCTAGCTACTTCACTACTCTGAAGTCACAGGCGTCTTATTTAACTCTGTGACCGGAGAAACCAGTTTCCAAGTGAGACGTCATCCTGAATGGCAGTTGTGGGCACTGGTAGGAATTACAGTTAGGCAACGTAATTTTCTGTAACAAGAAACATTTACAGGAATACCCTAAGTCATATTATATCAGATCAAAGAAGCAGTTATGCCAATTTTGCGTACCTGACATAGCCAATAGCAGATCTCTAGTGAACACTGCAAAGGCACTCCTTAAAATATACACCAAATCTATAGCAGTCAGGGAGTCCATGTAGAAAAGTACTACTCTTGTGTAGCTGCCAGTGAATTTTTCCCTTCATGCATGTGACATTCATCTTTTTACTCTCAGAGTATATCTAATGTCCTGTGGCAGAGAATTTCATAGCTAGCTGTACCTGAAGAAGTATCTCCTTTTATTTGTTAAGAACTTGACATATACTTGTCCCGTCTGATGTGCCCTACATCTTGTATTAGAAGATACAGTAAACAATCTTTCAACAGTCATGACATTCTGCCATATCCATCTTACATCATTTCTCTTCCAGGCCAGACTACTCTATTTAATCATCCTTCAAACAGAAGCCATGTCATACCTGTGATCAACCTTGTTGCCCTTAGTGTAACTTTTCTTGTTGTAATATCTCTTTTCTTATATGAAGGGACCAGAACTGTTCAAAAATATCTAAGATTTGTGCTCACTTTTATCCTGGGAGGTCAGAAGATTTGAGCTCTATCATCCATTAGGAGGGATTAGATTTCTATCCCCTAGTATACCAAGCCTGTCACTCTACAGTGAGATACAACAAGGCAAGTTCTCAAATCAGATGCTGTCTTATACAAGACTTTATCTGTCAGGGAGCAGAACAACTCCCCAGGTTGCTTTCTAAAATCCCTCAAGTGTTTTAGTGTGCATCTGCATTACTGCCTTGCTCTCTTCAACAGGTTTTAATCACCTGGTTTCTTGGAGCTTGCTTCATCAGGGGTTCATTGTTAGAAGTTAATGACCAGTGGTTAAAGCTTCCCATTACCTTAACCAGGGCATTTCCCTCAGGTATACGGTTTCAATCCCGAAGGGCCATTCAATAAAGTTAAGAAAATGAGGTGCAGAAATCGCATCTTTTCACTTAGGTAACATGTTAGTTTAGTCTTTCCCTTTATAAATATACAGAAAAGTACAAAAACCAGAGGTCACATCATGAGCATAAAATATTGCCCGTATACTCTGCATTAGCTATCTTAAGAGGCTTCCTCAGCAAAACTCATTCAGAATTAACTTTCTGGGTAAAATCATGATCTTCCCACAAGGCTAATCTATGAAGGGCTCTATTCTGTAAGAGGTGCATGATGCACATACAGGCTTCCAGACACAAAAATGCTGTGCTTCAGAACTCAAAGTGTTTTCCAGAAGGAGCCAGAAAAGTTGAGCCATATCATTCAACAGGATGGTCTAATTTTCCATCACTTCCCTCAAGTAAACTAACTGCAGAATGAAACAGACACACTGGCAGGACACTATCCCTCACCTTCCCCAGAGCTGGGGCTATAACTGGCTCATTTCCACAGTGCCAGTTCTTGTGTACCTATGACTCCACGAGCTTGTCCTGGGATAGCTACAATCCTCCACAAACAAGCTGTGCAGTCACAATTCAAGAATGTATGCCCACACACAATCTGTACTCTGCTAAGCGGGCAAATAAATAGCAAACATAACAAATGAATAATATAGTGCAAAATTCAGTGCATAATAACTACATAGAAATGTTCACAAGCCAATGATAAAATCATAAATAAGGGGAGAGAAGGCAATGTCTCCAGTGACACATTACATCTCTCTTCTGCATTACTGTTAACACCCCCTGGAAAACAAATTTGTGTCTGGAGAAAGTACAATTCCAAATTTGATCAGAATAAAAAACACTGTGGAAAAGTCTTCCTTTGAGAACTAGTTTTAAGATAAATATTATTCTATACCCAAGTGATTTTCTTTTTTTAGATCCAGACTGTTTCTCCTGATTTCACTGCAGTTTTGCTATTACCTCTTTTGCACAAGGAAGGAGCCAGCAACAGTAACATTCAGAACAGCCTTAAAAAATGTTGAGATGGAATGCTTGGTATGATTGTGGTACTGAGCCAGTTGTGTACAGCAGAACAAGACAAGACTAAGCAGAGGTTCCCTTTCAGCCACAAAGATCTGGTTATTCCACAGGGAAAAATAATTATTTTTTATATTTTCTTACTTTGGATATATTTTTTTCCTGGAAAAAGATTACAAATAATAATAATAGTAATGCATTAAAAGAATATCATGCAATATTTCATTACTTGAACTGCAAACAAATCCATTCATGTGTAGTTATTTTGCTTTTTGTATATCATGCATTTGGAGTAATCTTAAATACCCTAAATGGAGCTTGCAAGGAAACTTAAATTCAACATTAATTCCAGTCTTTACATGCGATTTATACTGTTCGCCTAGTTTTCTCACCTTTCCTGTTGACAATTAGTGATATGCCCCAGGGATTTGACTGCCACATGCATATGAATTCTGGTGAGGACTAGAGGACTTACAAACTATAAATATAATATATGTTACGTTATATAAAAAACCTACACATGTAATATAAGCTATGAGATCAACTTTCTCTTACAATAAACTTAAAATTATAGCAATACACAAGATATTTCAGATCAGATGAGGAGCGTGGGTCAGGAGGTGAGGTATAAATGAATGAAATACTTAGAATTTTTAAATCTAAATGAAAAACATATCTTTTCCATTTCCATTCCTTTTCATTCTCTCACTCTTACACATAGAAATTAATCTAGTCATTTTTCCTGCT
>NW_009232888.1:70543-72454 GCF_000690835.1 Fulmarus glacialis
TTATTGTTAGGGCTTAAAAAAATTGAAACATATATAACTACTAAGATTATGTGGGACCTTTTAAATGCAGAGCTAAATGTTCTGTAGATGTACATTTATGAAACAAGCAGACACTACGCAATTTGTTCTTTATGAAAAAATATTTATTTGCAGAAACAACATTCTATCACTTATATTTTTGTTCCTTGTTTGAATGGTTTTGCAAAGCTGGTGTCCTGAAACTCAAATCCAGAGTTTATTATCTATTAAAATAAAACTTCTCCAAGGGTGGTTGTATATCTGAGAAATCTGCTTATACTTTCAGCACATTCCCTGCACTCCTCTGTTAGACTGCCCATCTTTTCAGATCTGAACTCATCTCCCAGTAGACTCCATTGCTACTTCTCTCTGATCTTAATTTTGATTTGGAGAAGTGGCATGAAGCATATGCTTCCCAGCTGGATCTTCTGTGGTGGAAATTTTATCTGTTCATTGCATTCAGTTCCAAGGGACATTAAGGTCTCATGAAGGAAAGGATCATCACGAGAAACTATCTGGCTTTCCTCTTCTCATTTTTCAGCAGCAGAATCAGAATATTACTTACTTAAAAAGCTTCAACTAGTGTTATGCCAGACCTAATTTTTTCTCTTTCTGGATCTGACCCAGAGAGAGAGTCACAGATTCATATAAATATGATTTTCAGAATATAGGACAAAGGAATGCTTCAGCTAAAATACACATTTCCTGCTATAGGAAAAAAATGTTTCTCTATGATAAAAATGAACATGTTTTTGAATGACATATGAAAATAAATTTTTTGCATTGTATCACACTAGAGAAAAATAACAGGGATTGGTAATTTAAGTTAGCTTTACATATATAATACATGTGGAGGAATAGTAAGGGATAAGGCAGAAAGCCTCAGTAGAAGTTTACTTCTCTTCATTCATTTTGTTTGTAGGAAGTTGTAGACTAAAATTTTCAGTGATTTTCTTGTTACAGTTAATCTTATAAAATCAATAAAAAATTTATATAATAAATGGGAATTGCTTCTTGCAAAGTTAACAGGACTAGCAGATGCAACATTACTTCATCAAAAATTATTAGTTCATAAAAAATTGTTAACTTTTCCTTTCAAAGCCACAAGTCTGATTAGATTATATATTCTGAGCTAGTACCAGTGTTACTAATGCATTTTTAAAATTTTTTTTAAATGTTTAGAGAAAGCTGTCAGTTAAAAAGAAAAAAAAAAAAAAAACAAAAAACAAACAAAAACCCCACAACCAACCACACTTAAATTTTTAAGGAAAAAATGATCTTTTGTTTCCCCAGTCGATCTTAATTACAACTCTCAGCCTGCCTTAGATGAACACTTGATACCAGTAGGAGGTACTGAGTGTGTAGGGGGACTGAAGTCAGGGGACTAAATCTACTCTTTATCTTCAAGGTCTCCATGAGCCACATCAGAGATTAGCTTTGTTGCGCTGTGAAGAGCAGGATCCAGGCGGGTTGAGTGGGTCCTTTGGAAAGCATGCGCTACTCCAAGACAGTTCCCAGAAGCTAAGCATCTTTCTCGGTAGATCCCGGGGAGACCATCTGCAGGCAGCCTGCAAGCTGCCAACACATTGGCTGGAGGATGGGAGATGGTGAATTAGAGCTGGCTTTTTTATCTGGTTGTAGCCTAATAGTGGGAAAAAGCAGAAAAGTGCAGGAAAATGATATGGCCAGTCCAACCAGAGGTTGCAGGTGTTAACATTTCACAAGATTCTCAAATATTTAGTTTAAATTATTCAATGAGATGATCAGTTAAACATCTAATGCATAGGATTCAAAATTGAAAATTCTGATGTTTAGCCATAATTAGTAACCAGTACCTGGCTCTTGTATCTAAGAGTATAAGTGGTTTCTCAAAGCACTGTGTTACTCAATGAG
>NW_009232888.1:72469-76197 GCF_000690835.1 Fulmarus glacialis
GATTAGCATTTCACGGTTATGCAAATGCTAAAAACATCTTAAGTCAAATGTATTCTGAGGGGACTGATACTGCAATAGACATGTAACTAGACAACAGCACAATGTGTTTAAGAGGTTCATGAGTTTAAGAAAGGCTTTCTGTATTTAGGATTTAACTTTAATCCAAACCATCGCTATTCCTGCAGCACAGAAACTTTGTATTACCGGGTGAAAGGAGACGCCTGATGTCATTTTAAGCAATTCTGGGTGGCTGAATAGATTTGGGTAAAATGAAATGGTCATTCATACCACTCCCAACTTAAACCTTAGTCTAAAATGTCAGTCCATTAGAAATACTAACATGCCTTCAAATTTCCATCATACTTTTATTAATTTCTCTCCTAGATTTTGATCAAAAATGGAAATACTTAATCCTATTCATATAGTCCTTTAAAGTTGCTTTTTAATCTATGGGATAAATAGCTGAGAAATGTTCTTCTAGGCCTTCTGGGAAGTCCATTCCTTCCCTTTGAGCTCTTTTGAAGCTGTTGGTTCAAAGTTAGCCCTTTGGAAAATATAAAAAGTACCTAAACATGGACTCGAAGGCATTAAGAAGGCTGCTCTTTTAAAGGCCTTATCCCTTATTTTCTATTTATGAAATAGAAATCCAACATTATAGGAATCTGTAGCTTCCTAACACTACAGTATGGGAAGTCACTTGGACCTTAAAGGAAAATATAATGAAAGAGATGGATTCCACACTAAGTATCTAATATGGGTGGTCTGAATGACAGATGGGTCCCAGGTAATATTCATGGACCATTCAGAGATGTTAAATTAGTGGATGATGTCTTCTAAAATGCATTTAAATTAGATGTCTAAATTAATCAGAGTTAAAGATTGGGTATATTCCCCATCAACTAGCTGTGACTCTTTTTGAGTAGTTTCATTAAGAGGGATTAAAATTCAGTGGGATAATTTGTCTACTCAGAGCTGTGAAGACCAGCTCAACCACTTTTACTTGTAACTCAAAATGAAGAAAACCTAGGATTGAAATTAAATTTATGGTAGAAGTTTTATAGCTGTTGTATAAACACTTGGCTTAAAGGACTGCAGAAGAAAAGAAGAAAATGGAAAATACTTATTATGAACCCTCTCCTCCATGCACAACCTGCATATACATGTGGACATCTATAACTGTCCTCCAAAGCCAGGAAAATAATCATCTGTTACAGCAAGATTCCAAAAAGAAGGCATTGTAATGAAAAGCAGTGTTTGCCTATCCAAATATAGATTCACTACTCTAATAATAAGTAAATTTTATTCCTCAGTTGTCAAATAGGTAGAAGATTTGTAACATTGTTATGTAGTGTACTGGCCCATTATGTTACATTATTGAACACTACTTCTTATTTCTTTAGTGCACCATCTGTTCATAACACTTTCAATAATTGGCTCCCATGGATAATACTAGTGTATAACAGAAAGTAAAGTTTGCTGATAATTCCCAAGGACATTGTTTTAAACAGTAATCTGATATACAGATAAGAAAGCATCAACATTTAACAATTGGGAATAAGGTAGCGTACTCGGCTGGATACTCTGTGCAGAAAATGATTTTCTTTAATGTGACACCTAAACTAGACCATGTACACTGGAAAAGAGCCAAAATCTAAGTCAAATTGTAAGATGTTGACAATTGTCAGAATTATGCCATTCAGTGTTACAAACCTAGTAAAAAAAAGAGCTAAATTTAAGTTTTTAGCCATAAAAATTCAGCTATTCTTTGGCAACTGAACGAAAGATAACAACTATTAATTGAAGGAAAAGATTGAATCTTATAAACCATGTCCACAGAAAATCATTATTACTTACAAATGGTAACAAAAACGCAAATATTGTCATTCTGTCATGGTAGAAGCTTTTTTTTTTTTTAGTCTGTTGTGTTAACATAGAATTTTGTTTTTAACTTAATTATTTTTTTTACTTTCTAGAGGTTAGAGGTTTTATATAGTTCAATGGTATTCAACAAGAAAATAAGGGAAGTAAAGCCTTCATGTGGTTTCAGTCTTATTATCTGAACACTGAATGTCTCATTTTTCTCGACTTCCGTCTTATAAATTGAACAAAAATAGCACAGTGCTTATCCACAGAGCGTGCTGTTGCCGAGTTCATTGTCATTATAAAATAGGTGGCCTAGTTTGTGTCTAAGAGACAACAAAAATGACATTTTAAATACACATGCAACTGCTGCTTTTTTAACCAGATGACATTATCCCGCAGAAAACTAAATGAATCTGTATGCTTCTAAAGCAACACAGAATGTCATCAAATATATCCAACCACTCATTCTATAAAATATTGGTTTAAGATCTCCAGAAAGATAAATCTCTAGGATTCCTTCAAGTTCCAAATGAGTAACGTGGGAGGAAAAGAATCAAAACCAAATCAGTCTCGGATGCGTAATGAAACACTCTATTACAGAGATCTATCATTTCCAGGAAAGAAGGACAGCTTTTTTTCTGGGCTTGTCCAAGACTGTAGGAAGAATTCTTAGAAGATCTAAGAGTCACCACGAACCTCACCTACTTTTCTGCATTCACAGTGCCCTTTGTGACCTAGTCTTCAAGAGTCAAAACGTATAATACCTCATGCATACGAAAGAAATAAAATGTCCACACCCAAGAGAGGATGAAGGAAATAATAGTCATATGTTCCAGCTAGAAGTCATTGCTTAACATGCTGCTGGAAGACACTCGGATACCACAGTAGAAAAACGAATAGAAGTATTACAGAGGTATCTATATTAACTCAACAGTTAAAGGATACATGGAGATTTCATCTTAAAACATCACAAAAATCAGTTTTGTAAATTGCTTAGACTTCAAATTTAGCATGAAACTCTTCAAAGGAAAATTTATATTATTTTTTTATGCCCCTCAAAGTTAAGTTTGATTATGTCTCTGAGCTTTCAGGCCAACCAGAATGGAGTTTAAATGACAAAGAAAATATACATACATAGAAAGAGAACTCAGAAAGTCATTATTAGATAGAGAAAGTGCTGAGAGATGGAATGAACTTTCAATATAGCTGAGGCAGTTAAGTAGTATAAAAGTACTTAAGAAAAAAAATTATGAAGTTGGGGAGACTATTAAGTTAAAGACATTGATCAAGTCTGGGATTCTATTTAGCCAGCTGTCCTCTTCAAAAATAAATATTACTTTTATTAATGTTATTATTATGTCTTTTTCTTTAATGTGCCAAGAGGCCAGCTTCATATTATCAGTTTCCAAGACAAAGGTATTTCTGTCATATATAGGACAGAATGATTCACTGAAGAGCTCCAAATAGTCATAAACTTAATGGCAACATGAGATGAACAGAGAAAAAAACCTCAAAGTCTCTCTCTACACATGTACATGAATGTATATTTATGGGTGTGTGCATATATGTGTGTGTGTGTACATATAAAGCATATATATTTCTTTTCTTAAATAGTCCTTCATGACAATAATAGGGTCTATCCCACCAGAATGGGGAGCATGATTTTTCAATAGATTCATGTGCATTTGAGCATCTTTGGAGTTTAAGAAGGAATAAGCTCCAGCTGAAGCTTTCCTACAGTTAAAGCATTTATCCTGTCTCCCAGGTTGGTTGTCCCATGTCTGATAATGCCCAGCTTCCTGCTGCATCTTTTCTTCTGTCAGAAAATGGTTAGGATTTTCATAGAATCACAGAATCATAGAATC
>NW_009232889.1:0-201 GCF_000690835.1 Fulmarus glacialis
GGTCCCGGTCTTCAGCTGCCACGAACCTGAACCGCCGCACGTATGACCTGGAAGGTGAGACCTGGCATATCTGAAAACTGAGGGGCTGGGGCAAAATATGGGGTGAGGGACGCAGGGGCCCTGGTCTGCTGGGGATGGGTGCAGGGTCCCGTGAGGCTGGGGATGGGCTACGGGGGATTTGGGGTCCCCCGGTGTCCTGGG
>NW_009232889.1:364-909 GCF_000690835.1 Fulmarus glacialis
CAGGGCTGGTAGAGCTGCTGACCCGTGCCCAGAGCTGCCGGGCCAATGACCAGCGTGGGCTCCTCTCTAAGGAGGACCTGGTCCTGCCTGACTTCCTCCAGCTCCCCGGGCAGGACAACTGCAAAGGGTCGGATCAGCCCCGCACCCCTCACCCAGGCTCCGAGGGAAACAGCCATCCTCAGCCCGCAGAGCCCGCACCGGCTCAGCCTCCGGTCGACCACGAGCTCCGATGAGTCCTGCTCCACATCCGCACCTGGCACGTGGTACCCCCGGGCCATGCCGGGGTTCAACAAAGGGCCTGACTGGCCCCTGCCCTGCACTGCCGACACTGCCCGGACCGCAGATTCGTCCACGTCCTGTCCCAAACTGTCGTGTCGTGTCGCTGTGAGTGGTTGAGCAGCTGCCATGCCCCTCAGCGGGGTCGCATCCTGGTGCACGTCAAGGGAGTCCTGTACATAGTTAGAACCCCCGTTGCAAAGCATTTTGCAACGTCCCATGCATGCCTGGCACTGTCCTGCCCAGTGCCTCTGCCTGCTCTGCCTGCG
>NW_009232889.1:960-2327 GCF_000690835.1 Fulmarus glacialis
TTTGCCGGGCTGGCACAGCCCCGCTGACTGTTCAGGTGGGGAAAGCACCCTTCCAACCGAAGGGTGTGCAGTACGGAGAGGGTGGGTGGGGTGGCAAGGCAGGCTCCAGCCCCGAACCTTGGTGCTGTGGGCAGGCAGGGTCAGGAGAACGCATGTCTGGAGCTGGGGGCTGGATCCGGTTCCTGACCCCGCAGAAATAGGGCTTCCCCCGTTGTTGATGTGCGGGTCTGCCCTTCCCAGGGAGGGTGAGCATGGCCCTGCCGGCCTGTGCCCCGGGCAGGTTGTTACCATCTGCGTTCATGAGTGTGGCTGGGCCTGATCCTGCCACAATAGCATGGCCTTTTAGGAGCAGGGCACCTGGTTCCTGCCCCAAGGAGCAGGGCACCGGTTTCCTGCCCCAAGCAGACAGAGGCAGAGCCAGCAGGTCATGCCAAAGAAGCCTTCCTCCTCCCCGCAGGGAGACCCTGTGTGGGTGGCTGCTGAAGCGACCCGCAGAAGCAGATCCCCGTAAGTCCCCGGCCCCAGCCCGGCTGAGGCTGCAGGTTCTCAGCCCTCGGGGACAGGCCTGACTGGTGCCAGAGGAATGCAGCACCCCTGGGTGCTGAGCATCTCAGCCTGGTGTGCAGGTACCCAGTGTGTGCCCAGCCTGGCATCTCTACTGGCAGCTGTGCTGGGCTGTAACCTTAAGCCTGGCTCTGCCGGACCTGGCTGTGCCCTGGGGGTCCCATCCCTGACAGCCCTGTGTCCCCAGAGGTCCCAGACCCAGTCTGCGATGGGGATAGCCCCCTGACAGCAGCCAGGAGATCCCTCCATCGTCCACGTGTGCCGGGACCCTTCCCTGGGTCACCGCTCTGTCATCACTGCCCGGCCAGAGGCAGAGCGGTGGCTGAGGGCAGCCCCAGGGCTCACCCAGGGATGGGGGGCATTTCCACCCAGCCCCACGCTGCCGCGGCCGGCTGCCGCCCTGCGGCCCCGGTCAGAGCCCCCCTGTGTCTCCGTGGTGCTGCTCAGTCCCATCTGTGGTGTGAAACCGGGGGAAATAAAGAGCATTGCCTGGACGCACATCCCTCTCCTTCCTCCGCCGCCAAGGCCAGATGGTGCTTTTTCTGGCAGCAATGTCTCCTCAGCCCCCCCATAACCCACGGAGCCCCCCAGGGCCAAGGCAGAGCTGGAGCCAGCCCTCGGCCGCAGTGCCACCCTGCCCCGCAGCAAGGGGCAGAGCCAGGAGCTTGTTTTCCCGGCACTGCTGATGGTGTAGGGGAAGCTGCGGGGCCGGCACGGCCAAGGACTTCAGCCCCGACCCTGTCAATGAGTGACAGCCGGAGCTGCCAGGGCCTCACCGGGTTAATGATTGTGGGGGCAGCTGG
>NW_009232889.1:2572-2904 GCF_000690835.1 Fulmarus glacialis
CCCGCTGGCGGAGGGCCATGTCCCCTCCCGTGGCTCAATCGATTTGTGACTTGGCAGAGGCTCAGTGATGCTCCAGTGGCAGGGAGGTCCTCAGGCTGGCACTTCCCCGAGCACCCTGGGGTACCCAAGGGTTCTCCACTTGCTCCCCCCATACAATCGTGGTGCCTGGTCCCAGAGGAATGTGACAGCCGCGTGGCCCCTCCATGCCCCACTCCTCACAGGCACCAGGGCTGGAGGGGCCTTTGCGCCTGGCTCTCCCCTGGACAGACGTGAACACGAGCTGGCCGGGCACCTCGTGGGTGGATGGAAACTTGGCCAGAGGTGCGTAAACA